>NC_052359.1:81940800-81987700 GCF_009727055.1 Benincasa hispida
CTAGAAATATTTCATGAGGTGACTGTCCTAAAATTAAGTTGACTCTAGTGTATACGAAAAAAATAGAAGCATGTGTTTCATCATTGAAATCATAATTGGCAAAGAGAAATCATGCGATGACGTACTAAATTGATCAATGTTAAATGATTGCGGCAATCAAAGAAGATGCGGTGATAAAACATTCAAAATTAAAATGTGATGCGATAGTGCAAAATTTGGAATAAGGTCAAGGAAAGATACAACCCCCAAATTTGCGATGTCGCCCGCATTATTTGTTGACGCATTCTGCTTTGCGGCGATCTTCTTTTTATGGATTGCGGTGACAAAATTAAGTAGTTGCATCTTCGTGTAGCGCCTCCGTAATCGTTTGCAAAGAAAACATTGAAAGGGTCAAATAATTTTAAAAAAAAACAAAATTTTTCTCTCTCTCTCTCTTTTTTTTTTTTTTTTTGCTTTTTTTTTAAAGAAGTAAAATGAAGATAGATAAATGATAATTGAAACATCGTAGTAGTGAGAGTTCATGAATCATAAGTAAGAAAAAGGATACTCCAAAAGACTTGCGCCCCAGATGATTTTTTGTTGCATGCCAGCGTAAGGGCCACTCCATTTTCCTTCATTCCGGATTTCTCAGGTCTATAGAGGTCTTTTCTCGTTGAAAATCACCCCCACAATATGCCTTGACTCTTTACCCGTTAACCGCAAGTGTACGGGTCCCTTCCTCAGTAATTAGCTCAACCGCACCATGCGAGAATACTTCTTTAATTATAAAGGGTCTGGACCAGCGCGACTTTAACTTGCCAAGAAAGAGCCGTAACCATGAATTGAAAAGTAAGACCTTTTGTCCGACATGGAGATTTTACCACATAGCCGGCTGTCATGCCAACCTTTTGCTCGTTCTTTGTATATTTTGGCATTTTCATGAGCTTGCATTCTCCATTCATCAAGCTCGACCAGTTGTAGTTTTCTTGCTTCCCCTGCTGCTTTTAAGTTGACATTAAGCTTCTTCACCGCCTACAGTGCTTTGTGCTCCAGCTCTAGTGGTAAATGACATGCTTTACTAAATACCAACGCATACGGAGACATGCCTATCGATGTTTTATAGGCAGTTCGGTATGCCCACAACGCATCGTCCAACTTTGTTGCCCAATCTTTTCGCGAAGGCTTTACCACCTTCTCTAATATCAACTTAATTTCTCGGTTGGACACTTTAGCCTGACCATTCGTTTGTGGATGGTATACGGTGGCTAATTTGTGGAGGATATTATATTTCAACAGCAGATTTTTGACAAAGTAATTAACAAAGTGGGAGCCTTCTCACTTATTATGGCACGTGGAGTGCTAAAACACGTGAAAATATTTTTCTTCAGGAATTTGGAGATTGTTGCCACATCATTTGTAGCGCATGCTATTGCTTCTACCCACTTGGACATGTAGTCGACGACTAACAGAATATACTTGTGACCATTCGAAGGTGGGAATAGTCCCATGAAATTAATGCCCTAGACGTCGAACAACTCCAGCTCTAAAATGATGTTCATGGGCATCACATGTTTCCATGAAATGTTACCCGTGCGTTGGCACCGGTCACACTTCATCGCGTAGTCTCTTCCATTCTTAAATAGTATTGGCCAATAGTACCCACTTTGTAATACTTTCGCTGCGGTGCGCTGCCCTCTAAAGTGTCCGCCATATTATGAATCATGAAATTGCGATAATATGCGTTGATGAGCGGTATCCGGTACACACAGTCACATAATCTGGTCTGACCCCCTCTTATATAGATTTGGCTCATCCGAATAATAATATCTGCATTTATGCCTGAGCCGTCTCTTTTGGTGGTCAGTATAATCTTTGGAAAATTGCTCGCAAACCAGATAATTTACCATGTCTGCGTACCATGGCAATTCTTCNCAGTATAATCTTTGGAAAATTGCTCGCAAACCAGATAATTTACCATGTCTGCGTACCATGGCAATTCTTCAATATGAAATAGCTGCTCGTCTGGGAACATTGCACTCACCTCTGACTCATTGCGGTCAACCTCAGGATTTTCCAATCTGGATAAATGATCTGCAACTTGGTTCTCCGTCCCCTTGCGATCAATTATTTCCATATCGAATTCTTAGAGGAGGAGAACCCATCTAATCAACCTCGACTTTGCGTCCTTCTTTGTCATCAGATATTTTATCGTCGAGTGGTCAATATGGATGAGTACTTTTGTTCCCAATAAATATGCTCTGAATTTCTCCAACGCAAATATTATCGCAAGCAACTCTTTTTCTGTGGTGGTGTAGTTAGTTTGAGTAGGGTTTAAAGTCTTACTTGCGTATGTGATGGGATGCAGTATTGTTTTTCTTTTCTACACTAGCACTGCTCCTATTGCATACCCGCTCGCATCGCACATTACTTCAAAGGGAAGTGTCCAATCTGGCGCGATCAACAGGGAGCAGTCGTCAGTGTGTTCTTTAAAATCATGAATGCGTTGTGGCAATTATCATCAAAGTCAAATTTTCTATCAGCCTTCATCAACGCACTCAGCGGACGTGCTATTTTTGAAAAGTCCTTGACAAAACATCTTTAAAATCCGACATGCCCCAAGAAACTCCTTACAGCCTTTACATTTGTTGGAGGTGGAAGATTTTCAATTGATTCAATTTTTGCCTTGTCTACCTCCAACCCGTCCCTAGATACCTTATGCCTCAGCACAATGCCCTCCTTCACCATAAAATTGCATTTCTCCCAGCTAAGTAAGAGGTCCGTCTCTTTACATCTTTTCAATATCTTCTCCAAGTTGGCAAGACAGGCTTCGTATGTGTGCCCATATATAGAGAAGTCGTCCATGAATATTTCTACAGAGTCTTCAAGATATTCTGAAAAGATGGCCATCATGCACCTTTGGAAAGTGCTCAGTGCATTGCAGAGGCCGAACGGCATGCGGGGAAAAGCAAAAGTTCCATAGGGCAGGTGAATGTGGTATTTTCCTGATCTTCGGGAGTAATCATGATCTGATTATAACTGGCATACCCATCCAAAAAGTAGTAGAAGTCATTTCCAGCTAGACGATCTAGCATTTGGTCAATGAAAGGTAAAGGGAAATGATCTTTCTTCGTTGTCGCATTCAGCTTGCGGTAGTCCATGCAAATACGCTATCCAGTAACGGTCCTTTGCAACATTAGCTTGTTATTTACGTTAGGGACTACCATCATCCCACCTTTTTTTGGCACGCACTGCACGGGGTTGACCCACGTGCTATCTGCTATCGGATAGATGATGCCCACATCTAACCACTTGATTATCTTCTTCTTTACGACCTCATTCATCGCAGGGTTGAGTCTGCACTGATGTTCAATCGATCTTTTGTGGTTTTCTTCGAGACGAATTCTATGCATACAGTATGTGGGACTAATTCCTCAAATGTCTGCGAGCGTCCAGTCAATCGCTCTCACATATTTTCTCAGAATGCTCAGCAACGCATTCTCTTGGTCTTCATTAAGTTCAAGGAAATGATTACCGATAGCTTTTCATTCAGCCCAGAAACGCATACTTTAGGTGGTTAGGCAGGGTCTTCAGCTCTATTATTGGTGGTTTTTTAAGGACAGTTGTGTTGTTTTTCTTTCTTCATTTACTGTCGGCTTTTTTTCTTGGGTTGCGATCATCTCATTTTCCTTGTTTTTTTTTTTCTATTATCGCATTGCATGCAACAATGGATGCACTCGCATCCTCATCTTCGTTTTTGTCTTCAGGCTTCTCTTCTTCATTCAAACTCTGTTCATCGTCAGATTCATTCAGGTCTTCTTCGTCAGGATACTTCATGGCACGAATAATGTCAAACTTGAGCTTCTGTCCATTCACGCTCAAAGTGATCTCTCCTTTGCACACATCAATCTGAGCACGGCCGGTTGATAAAAATGGTCGCCCAGGATGATAGGCACATCCTTGTCGGCTTCGTAGTCCAAGATGATGAAGTCGGCTGGTAATATAAATTTGTCGATTGTGACTAGCACGTCCTTCACCTTCCCCTCTGGATGCACCAGAGATCTATCGGTTAATTGGAGAGTCACTGTCGTGGGCGCAAGTTTCCCAACATTCAACTGCTTAAAAATTGGCAGAGGCATCAAGTTGACGCTGGCTCTAAGATCGCACAACACTTGCCCGATGTACAATCCTCCAATGGAGCAAGGTATTGTAAAACTCCCAGGTTCGCGCATCTTCAGTGGGATTATAGATTTGGAGCTCTGTGTTAAAGCCACCGTGGAAAATTTACCAGTGCCTCTCTTCTTGGTCAACATATTCTTTAGAAACTTCGCATATGTGGGCATCTCCTCAATTGCTTCTGCGAACGAAATGTTAATATGCAATTGTTTTAACATAGTCATGAAGCGTTGGTATTGTTCCTCGTCATTCTTCTTCTTTCTGAGTCTCTGTGGGAAAGGTCGCAACTGTACTCTCACGATTCCCTATTCTTTTGGCTCTGAGGTGGACGTAATCTCTGGCTCTATCGCTTCGTTTTCTCCTTCTTCTTCTCGAGTCACCACAATCTCAAGTTCCAGCGCAATTGGAGTAGTCTGGCTAGGCTCCTTTTTCTCCCCTACCATAGTCTTTCCACTCTGCAATGTCACCACATGACACTGTTCTTTACCCGTACCCCTTGGGTTGCGTGGGAGTTTCGTTGAACTCGGCAGGGCTCCTTGCGGTCTGTTCTTGAGTTCGCTTGCAATCTGACCCATCTGTAGTTTCAGGTTGCAGATAGACGTTGCCTGGTTTTGAAGCACAGTTTCGTTCTTCTCAATATATTACTTCAACAAACTTTCCAAAGAGGAAGATTGCGGCATCTGCGAGCTGCTGGCTTGATTACTCGTCTGACCATTATTTCGCAGGAAAAATCCGGGTGGCCCTTCTTTTTGTGCCACTGATTGGAAATTTTGCTGCTAATTTTTCCATGCAAATTTGCGGTGGTTTCTCCACCTAGGGTTGTACGTGTTAGAGAATGGATTATTCTTCACAAAATAAATAGACTATGGGTTTTGCGGGCATTCCTCCATTGCATGTCCTTCACCGCAAATAACACTCCTTACGGTGGTCTGGTTGATTGCGTTCAGTTGCCCACTATGCATTGTTGGGTTGCTGATTGCGATTCTCTGTATCAAGTTCATCATCGCAGTCATCTAACTCTGAAGTGATGCGATAGCACCATTGTTTGCGTCATTATCCTTTATTCTCAATCTCTATCGCTCTCTCTCCAGCCCTCATGATTTTTAGAGATGCAATCAAGGATGTTCTTGGCCTCATCATACGTTTTGTCTAGTAGACCTCCAGCGACTGCCGCATTGCAAGTGGTCTGCGAAGCAGGGTTTAATCCATGATAAAAGATCTCCATTTGCAAGCAGTCTGGTAATCCGTTGTGTGGACAATCCTTTACCAGCCTCTTAAACCTCACCCAAGCATCGCTGAGCGATTCATCCATGTTCTGTTCAAATTTGGTTATTAATTTCCTTCTCCCGACATTCTCAGTTGGTGGGAAATATTTCTTCATAAATTTCTTTACTACTTGTTCCCAGGAATTAATCTCCCCCGGTTCGAGAGAGTACGCCCATTTTCATGCCTGATCACACAAAAAAAATGGAAACATAGTTAGTTGAACTTCTTTGGTAGAGATATTCCGGACACAAAAGTGTTGCAGATTTCTATAAAACTCCGAAGGTGGGCGTGCGGGTCCTCGCCATGCCTTCCTCCAAACAGTCCAACAGTCGAGATCATCTGCAGCATCACCGGTTTCATTTCGAATCGAGACCCATCAAGAGTAGGCCTCATGATTCTTGGGGAGAAATCGTAGAGGTTTGGCGATGCATGGTCCCTAATGGGCCTATTGCGATCGTTTACCAACAGAATCGGATTCGCCACACCTTCTTTGTATGATTGTGGTTGTTGTTGGCGGNAATGGGCCTATTGTGATCGTTTGCCAGTAGGATTGGATTCGCCATGACATTGTTTTCGTTTGGTGCTCCATTTCCATGTTGCTCTGCCATATTATCTTTCTCAGGTGGTTGTTGTTGGCGGCTATCTCCCAGTCTTTGTCGGAACGTCCTCTCACTCTTTGTGTCGTAATTTGCCAGAGATTGAGAGCTACAAAGAAATCAGAAAAATTACCGTTAGCACACTAAATTGCCGAAGTCCCGACGATGGCGCCAAAAAATTGATGCGTTATTTTATGCGGTGAAATTAATGAAGTGAATTGCGGTGATGGGAATGCGTTGTGCAGAAATTTTCTCAGCAGAATCCAAGTATAAATCCTACCGAGTTTCCTGATAAATCTAGGGTCAAACTCAGGGATTAGGAAAAACATTATGCGGTAAAAATATTTAAGAAGTCTTTATGGTAACCAATAAATCAAAGAGTTGTTTTGGGGTGTTGTTTGTGGTATAAAAAGTATGCGGCGGTTTTGAGAAAAGATTGATTATGCGATAGATACACTGAGTATGCGGAGGAATGAGTTGAAAAGCACTTTAGCTAGCGTTTCCCGGGAATGTGTCAAACTATGTGATCATGCTACACTCATGCGATAGCAAATCATTTTCCAATGCAAATGCGGTACTCCTATTTCTAGGACGCATGCGATAAATGTGATAATGTCCATAGAGCTTATTCCTAAGTCTCTACTTCTTGCATATGTGATGGTGCAAGATGCACACAAAGACAAGGTGACCGCATACAATCATAACCTATCTCTAGGATGCATGCGATGCGTTAATAGCAAACAGTGTTTATTCTAAGCTCCTATCTCTTGATTATGTGTTCTAACCTGACTCTCCCGAGCCTAGATTCTAACCTGACTTTTCCAAGCCTACATTCTATCCTTAGACTACCCTCCCGAGTATCTCTAATGGACGAATGATGCATACATAATACAAGATAATCGCATGGAATGAAGATCCCCAGTTATGCTAGCTAAGTGCTTCTTAACCCATTCGATAGATTTAGCTACTCATGCGTAATAAATAGAGAGTGAACAGATATAAAGAAGTAAATTCCATTTCTATAGATAAGTTCAAAGTACAAAATGATAATGAAAGATAAGGATAGAGAGCCTGGTAGCAATCCCTTGCTTCCTAAGGCTTTTACACTATTAACTCTATTCTGTTCAAAAGAGAGCCTGGTAGTAAATTCCTCTCTTTGATCTCGACGCTTCCGGTACTCTTCCAAGTTCACCAGAACGATCTTTCGGCACAATCTCACTTCTCTCGCTTTCGCCTTCTAAATAAAAGAAACACTAAGAACAAGGCTACTTTTAACTATGAAGAAAATTATCTATCTGTCGAACTAGACGAACCATACCAACCCCTTCATTGAAGGTTGCCTTCGGTATTTATAGAGCTTCGGAGTGAAAGGCTTCTTCTCTCTTATGATTGCACTGATGGGATGGCATTAATTCTCTGTCGATGCGCCGAATATTTTTCACCGAAAAGTTGAGTGTACTTGCTACAGTAGTTCGTTAGTGGCTTGTCAACTTAATTCGGAATCGACCGTCATCAGCTTTATTTCCCATCGTGATTTATTATGCTTTTCACCCAGATGCGCCTACCAAGTTGCGCCGGCTTTATGCGGCAATCCTTCTTAAGCAGATACTTGCGAGTGCAAGTCACCGCAAAGCCGTGCGGTAATGCTGCGCTCGACCGTTGATTTCTTGTGATCGCATTTTCTGCCTTGCGTCAACGCATATTCTGCACAAAAATACATAAGTTAACTGTTTTCATGCGATGGACGCATGCGACCACAATATTATGAGCTTAATGCTACTTTGATGCAATTTTATATATTTTATCAACGCAAACCTTCATTGTTTTATAACTTAGCAATGTAATAACGTGTATTTCTGCCCGTTATCAATGACACATTTAATGATCCTCAAGAATTTAACCAAGTAACCCATCGCATTCATGCGTTAAGACTTGACAAATCATACAATTATCGCATAAGTCAAGCAATCGCATCATTCATCAAATCATCGTGTACATCAATTATCATACAGATGAGGATTTAATTCTGATAAATTTAACCAAGGAAGACATGCAACAGATCACAAAACAACAAAAAGAATCAAATAACGCAAAACAAGAAGTTATTTAGGAATGCAGAGTTAAAGTGATAGAAGACATCCCTGGAAAAGTGTGATTGAATTCGCCACAAGGATTCTTCATTGTGGGCGATCAGGCTTGCCCGTCTAAGCCAATGGTCTCTTTGATGCGATCAATCGAGCCTCCATGGTAAAGCTTTAGGCATTGACCATTGACTTTGAACATGTTGTCGTCGTCCTCATTCATTAACTCCACAGCTTCATGAGGGAAAACTTTACGTATTATGAATGGGCCAAACCATCTTGATTTCAGTTTACCTGAAAGCATACATAGACGAAAGTTAAAAAGTAACACTAGTTGGCCAAAAACGAGATATTTCTTATTGATCTTGCTATCGTACCATTTTTTTGGTCCGCTCCTTGTACAACTTGCTATTTTCATATGGGTCAAACGCCATTCAATCAGCTCATTCAGTTGAAGCTTTTTGGCATCTCCAACTCTTGTCAGGTTTAACTTTAACTTCTTCAAGGCCCATTGAGCCTTGTACTCAAGTTCTAACGGGAGGTGGTACGCCTTCTCATATACTAACGCATACAGCGACATGCCAATAGCCATCTTGAATGTTATTCTATAGGCCCAGATAGCCTCGTCTAGTTTTTGCGATCAGTCCTAGTGAGAGGTGCTGACCACTTTCTTGAGTATGGACTTAATCTTCCGATTCGAAACCTCTACTCGACCATTAGTCTACGGATGATATACAGTAGCAACCCTGTGCTTCATGTTAAACATAATCAAGAGGTTAGATATAATGTGGTTAATAAAGTGCGTACCTTTATTGTTTATTAACACATGGGGCATCCCAAAATGATAAAAGATGTTCGTTTTCATAAATTTCACCATTTTTGTCGTATCATTTTTAGCGTAAGAGATGGTCTCCACCCACTTTGAGACATAATCAACTGCCCACAAGATACATTGATGTCTGGAAGATGCTGGGAAGGGATCCATAAAATCGATGTCCCATACGTCAAATAATTCTACTTCTAAGATGGAAGTCAATAGAATTGTATCCTTGTTTGATATAGTGTCGGTTCATTGACATTGGTCGCAAGCCACCATATAAGCATAAGCATCCTTGAATAGAGTGGGCTAGAAGTTGCCACATTGAAGGACCTTAGTTGCGATCCTCTGGCCTTCAAAGTGTCCACCATAAGGGAACTCGTGACATTGCACTAAGATGCACTGAACCTTTGTCTCTGGCACGTATCCTCTTAGAATATGGTTAGGCCCTAGTCTGTAAAAATATAGATCATCCCAATAGTAAAATTTTGCTTTGTGAAAGAGTTTTTTTTTTTTTTTTTTTTTTTTTTGTTGAAAATGGTAGTCTTCCAGAGTGTGCCCACAAACCAAATAGTTAACGATATTTGCGTACCATGGTTCTTTATCGCACAAACTCATCAGTTTCTTGTCAGGGAAACAGTCTTCAATTTCTTTTTCCTTTTTTTGCATCGCCCCATTCTCCAGTCTTGATAAATGGTCGACCACTTGGTTTTCAGTCCATCTTTTGCCTTTGGTTTCAATATCAAATTCTTGTAGTAAAAGCACCCATCGGATTAGTTTGGGTTTCACGTCTTTCTTTATCATGAATATCTGATTGCAACATGATCAGTGTAAATTACCGCCTTGGACCCCACTAGATATAGTTGAAAATTTTCAACCTCAAATACAAAGGCTAACATTTGTTTCTTAGTAGTAGTATAATTTTCCTGGGCATCATTCAAGTTTTTGTTGGTGTGGAAGATCAGATGCAAGATTCTTTCCTTTCGTTGCCCCAGTACAACACCCACTGCATAGTTACTTGCATCACACATCAGCTCGAAAGGATGCGACCAATCAGGCGCCACCAAAATAGACGCAAAGATCAGAAGATTCCTGCACTTATTGAATGCTTGAATGGAAGTATCATCAAAATTGTATGGTCTATCTACCTCTAAAGGTGCACTTAAAGGGCATGCGATTTGGAAAAATCCTTTGATGAATTTCTGGTAGAATCCCGCATGGCCCAGAAAACTTCGTAAGGTTTTAACATTATGGGTGTAAGGGGTTTGGCGATTGCTTCGATCTTTCCCTTATACACTGCAAGTCCTGCATGCCCTCCGTCACCATAAAATGGCATTTCTCCAAGTTGATGAAAAGATTGGTATCTTCACAAAGTTTCAAAACTTTCTCCAAATTCTCGAGGCATGAGTTTTATGTATCACCGAAAACAGAGAAATCATCCATGAAGATCTCTACAGACTGATCCAGAAAGTCTGAAAATATTTCCATCATGTACCTTTGGAACATTTCGGATGCATTATAGAGCCCAAAGGGCATGCGTCGAAAGGCGAACGTGCCAAAGGGGCACGTGAACATCATTTTCTTTTGATCTTTTGGTGCGATTGTGATCTTATTATATCTAGAATATTCATCTAGAAAATAGAATAATTCGTTCCCCGCAAGTCTGTCTAATATTTGGTCAAAAAATGGTAGTGGGAAGTGGTTCTTTTTTGTCGCTAGATTCAATTTGTGATAATCTATACATATCCTCCAGCCAGTCACAACCTTTGTTGAAATTAGCCCATTCTTGCTATTGGCTACAACTATTATTCCTTTTTTCTTTAGGACGTATTGTATTGGGCTTACTCAACTGTT
Organism: Benincasa hispida; assembly: GCF_009727055.1. Classification (NCBI taxonomy): domain Eukaryota; kingdom Viridiplantae; phylum Streptophyta; class Magnoliopsida; order Cucurbitales; family Cucurbitaceae; genus Benincasa; species Benincasa hispida. The sequence continues at coordinate 81,951,567 of NC_052359.1, forward strand.
ATCTGAAATGGGGTAAATACCCCTGTGTCCAACCATTTTATCATTTTCTTTTTAACCACCTCTTGCATGGCTAGATTCAGCCTGCACTGTCTTTCCACAAAGTCGTCCTTCCCTTCCTTTAACCGAATTTTATGCATGCAGTATGAGGGACTTATTCCCCGTATATCAGTTAAGGTCCGTCCAATGACTTATTCCCCATATATGGTTTAATTATTTCAGAACGTCGTTGCTCACCTAGTGGTGGTGCCACCAGTTCCCTCGCATCTTCAGAGTCCACTACATTTTCCTGAGAATCCACCGAGGGCCACAACAGTGATGCGGGAGTAACGTAAATTCAAAGCGGTGTCATTCTCTCATTTTTCTTGATTTTGACGATGTTTTTTCTCTTTTCTTTTGTATCTATTCGCTGCAATATATAAATTTATTGAAAATTTTGTCTATCTTGTGTGCCTCCCTTTCTATTTATATCTTATGCATACTTTTGATCGCTTACTTTTTTTAGTTGCCTCGTTTTACCATTGATGACCCCAAGGATGAAATTATGCTTTGACACTAACGCCTAGTCTAAATTAGTATTAATTTTTAAGATTATTTTTCCTTTAATATTACTTCTAGAATTCAGCAAGCATGTAAGCTTTTCAACAAACGTCTTTTGCACATAACTTTCTAATACTATCGCTTATTTCTTTCTAAGAACTTTGATACCTTCTAAATCTGGGGGTGGAAAAGGTTTGAAAACTTGAACGCTTCTAAAAAATATTTAATCTCCTTAAGTACTTCATAAGAGAGAGAGAGAGAGTCGTTGAGATCGAAACTTGCTCGTAGTTGGATGTTCGCATGACACCCATGGGGGCAAGCCAAAACGAAGGCAAGAATCGTGATCAATACAAAAAGATACTTATCACAACTCCACTGCCTAAAAAATACGGCATGAGTTTAGTCTGAAAAAACAATTAGCTCGTACTTGGATTTCCGCATGACACTCGTGAGGGAAAGCCAAAATGAAGGTTAGACGCTTGGATCAGCACAAAATCACAACAAGAAGTAGCAACGAGAAATTTTTTTATCTCGTACAAAATCTTCATTTTCATAAATATAAGAGTCTTAGAAATGAATAAAGGATTGTTTTTAGAATAAGCTTGCAGCTTCTCAAGGCTAGAAGTAAATTTATAGGAAGAAGAAATAAAACTGAAAAAAAATCTAGTCTAACAAATTGAATGAGGCACTCTGAGAGGTCTAGATAATTCTTGAAGGCAATTGAAATCATAAGAAGTCTTAAGTATATGCTTGAGGACAAGCATTATTTTAAATTTGGGGGTGTGATAACTTGTAAAAATACAAGTTATTATATCTCTTTCATTTAAAATAATAAGGCAAAGGCATGCAATTTAGATAATTTTCACCAATAAATTTATACAAAAAGAAAAGCACGCGATCACATACTTCTAACGCATAACATATTTAAATTCTAGACTAATTTCGCTACTTCTATGCAGTATATCTTTCAGTAGTTTGATGATTGCGTGATCACATGCCCATTAATATGTTCAAAGCAAGAAGTGGCCTGAGAAGAAAATGAAAGACGATCGCATAAGCTGCAAGCGTTGAGGCATGACATGACATGGGCGGTGGGTGTCACATCATAAGTTGCATTGATGGCTGATAGGAAAACAGTGTTGAAGATTCAATGGGCCACTAACACGTTGCAGACGGCGTGACAGGATATAGAGTTTAATACACCCGATCAACGCAATCATGAGCTTGAGAAAAGAAGTGCTCGCGAACGCCTATAAATACCCATGCAAATGCCATGCAGAAGAGAGTTAAAAAATACATCATTACATATATCAGGGGATACTTTGTGGGAGACGAGAAGAACACCCTGAGAATAGATTCTGCTTGAAACCCCTATCAATATTCCATAGAAACTCCTTGGTGAGAGCTTAGGATTCTAGGGAAAGAAGAAGATAATATTGTTCGATTATCTAAGGAAGCAGCTGTAAAACAAGCTGGAGGAAGCAAGACATTGCGAACCACGACTTGACTCTATGACTCTTTCTCTTTGTTTGTGTATTTGTATTGTATTTGTTGTCTTAACAAATTCAGAATTGCAATATGAATACATGTTTATTAAACATCTTGTCTATCTTTCTCACCAATATCATGCATAGCTAAATCTCTTCATGGGTTGAGAAGATTGTAGCTAACACGACTAAATAACTGGAGGAATTATGCAATCAACTTGTTTTATGCATGCTTATATTTGTTGCTTGAATCAACTGAGAAATTGTTCTAAAGTAAAGCCAATCTAAGTTTGAAAGAATTTAGATTAAGACCTCAAAAATGAGAGAAAATGTTCCTTAGAAATAAGTACATTCTCTACATATTACACTTATCGCATGCATCTTAGAGATAAGATAATGTGGCAAAGAACACCGAGAAGTACTGATCATAACAATGAATTTATAGCTTGATCACATATTTCATCTAGTTATTTAGAGAATGTTAGTAAAAATTCTTCTTAACCCTCCTATCGCATAACTGCTATCCAACTCATGCTACTTCATTTTAAACACAATCCCCATCGCATATTTAGGTTTAAGTTTTCTTATTCGATCACTCCTTTGAACATTTTGAACTTGCGCTAAGACCATATTTTTAGTTTCATCGTGTACTTACAAGTAATCTTTGCATTCGACCCTGGACTCACTAGGAGCTTTGGTCAAATTTTCACTTGGGTTTGACTAAAGAAAACTAAGCGTTAAATCTCATAAGCATTATTATTTCATCGCATGTACAGAACGTATCAAGTTTTTGGCGCCATTGCCGGGGGTTGCGGTAACTAAATGTGCTAAAGCTATTCTTATTGATCTTTGCAAATCTCGACTTTCTGGAGTATTATACCTTAACTGCGAAAAAGGCGCAAACGCTGTATGAGCAAAGGAAATACACCTGAACTTATATACGACCTAGAAATAGATAAAACTTTTTGTAGAAGACAGAGAGCCAACCGAATAAGAAGATAAAACAAAGCTCGTAAGATGGCCGAATAGCAGAACCACTTGGAAGAACTACGAGATGAAAATAATCGCAATGAAGAAATCGCCAACCCAATTTTGTTGGCAAATGGTCGCAATAGACCCATCGGGGACTATACGTCACCCAACTTGTATGATTTCTCTCCAAGAATCATGTGACCAACCTTGGATGGAACAAGATTTGAAATGAAGCCCGTAATGCTTCAAATGATTCAAGTGACTGGGCAATTTGGGGGAAGACGGGGTGAAGATCCCACGCTCACCTGAGGAGTTTTTTTTTTTTAAATATGCAACACCTTTGTATTTCCAAATATCATACCAGAGGAAGTATGACTTACACTATTTCCATTTTCATTATGCGATGAAACTAGAAAATGGGCATACTCGCTTGAACCAGGGGAGATAACTTCATGGGAACAAGTGGTAGAGAAGTTTATGAAAAAGTATTTCCCACCAACGGAAAATGCAAGGAGGAGAAGGTTAATCACAAGCTTTCAGTAGAGAGAATCATAAACGCTCAGTGATGCATGGGCAAGATTAAAAAAACTAGTTAGGGACTGCCCACATAATGGACTCTCTGATTGTCTTTAGATGGAAATATTTTATTATGGCTTGAACACAGGATCACAGACCGCTGTGAATGCTATGGCAGCAGCTGGACTTTTAGATAAAACTTACATTGAGGCCAAGAATATATTGGATCAGATCTTAAAGAATCACGAAGACTGGTAAGAAAATGAATAGGGGTTCAGAACCAACAGTACCTAAAATAGCGATGCTATCGCATCTCTGTAGACACAAGTTAATGCGATGACAAACTTGTTGCAAGCAATGAACATGACAAAGACTGGTGCAAAAGGAGGGCAAGTGAATGCGATTGCCCAAATGAACAACGAAAATTGTATCTTTTGCGAAGAACCTCACTCCTTTGATGAATGCCCACACAATCCTCAATCTGTCTACTTCATTAAAAACAATCCTTTCTCTCACACATACAATCCTGGTTGGAGAAACCATATGAATTTCTCATTGGGTGGTAATCAGCAACAAGCACAAGTCAATATTCACAATACCCATAGAGATAGACCACCAGGATTTCAACAAAGACCAAACGGATTTTAGCAGACAACCAATACATCTCAGTCATCCTCATTCTCTTCCTTAGAAAATTTATTGAAGGAATACATTCAAAAGAATGAAACAGTTCTTCAAAATCAAGCAACATTCATTCGTAATCTTGAAGTACAAATGGGCAAAATTGCAGGATTTTAGCAGGTAACATTCATTCCTCACCATATGAGAAACAAAGGCAAGGAACAATGTCAAACGGTGACATTAAGAAGTGGACGCATGATAGCAGAGGTTGTAAAATGAAAATCGCATGAAGAATCTAAAATTCAACAAGGCGAAGATCATGCGCCTGAGGAAAGTGTTCAAAAGGAAGAACAAGAACTAGAAGAAATGACAACAACAATTCCATCAACACAATAAGTGCAACATAAGTTGTCAGTGATTGGTCGGAGAACTGCCGTCGTGATCGCTCACACTTGGTGTGTATCACCGTTGGTCACTTCAGGTGCAGGTAGTGGGCGTGTTCGTCGGGTTGTAGCAACACACACAAGGGAAGGGGTTGTGTGGGCAATGTGAGGGAGACGAGAGAGAGGGAAAAGAAGAAAAAGAGCCTAGGGTTTCAAAACTCTTTTTTCTCTCTCTCTTTTCTTCATTTTTCTTCCTTTACTTTTTAAAAGAAATTTCAACGAAATAAAAGAAAATTTAAGAGAATTAATTAATTTTCCAAAATCTCTTTTACCAAAATTTACACCCCAAAATAAAGTAGTAAGGATCGTTTTGTTTAAGGATACCTGGGAATAAGATGTCTGAGAATAAGATGTCTGGAATAGGATATCTGGGAATCAAAGGTGACTATGTTTAGTTCTGCATGAGAATGCTATCATAATTTTATGAACAAAAATTGTGTTTGCATTTAATTATGTAATTAAACATGAAAAATCTTATTATAATTATAATAGATTAATAATTTAAAGAATAAACAATATTCAATATATCAATAAAAAGTTAATTACGAATCAATAATAATTTTAATTATAAATATTTGAGGAAAATTCTTATAAATAGAAAAATTCCAAACATATTTACACTTTATAGCAAAAGTTTCAAAAGTGCTTGTACTTTTGGAACTAAACACTTTTGAAACTTTTTGCTATAAAATATAAATATTTTAAATATTTTTTTGTATTTAAAAAGATCCTAATATTTGAAGACTGAGTAATTTATAATTAAAATTAACCAATTAAGACATTTAATGAACGTCATTCTAATTATAATCTAATACTTAATCATTTTTATTATTAATTAAGTTCAACATTAGTAATTTTAATTTTAATTAAATAATATAAGAAAATATATTTTAATGGACAATAAACTATATAAAAAGGGAAAAAATGAGATAAAAATATGATTATATTAGTAAAGAATATTGAAAAGTATTTTGTAAATATGATATATTAATAATGAATGGAATAATAAAAATTAATTACAATAAACAATTAATTTCTCAAATAATCAGTTATGATTATATGTTCATAAATAATGATTAAATTAGAATTAATCTCAATAAAAACAATAAAGTAATAAATGATTCTTGTTGAAAAAATGAAGTTTAATAATAATTAAATTTAACTGTTCTTAGTTTACTAATTAAATATATTTAAGACAGTATTGGCAAGTAAATTAATAATTTACGTAAAAAAAACAATTCCATTCATTTAATAAATTTTTATTATAAAAATAAGTTAAGTAAATATTTTAATAGACCATTATTGATTTATTAAAATAAATATTTATATTATTTCTGTTAAATTAATATTAATTAATTAATTAGTTAACTATATTCAAAGTGAGATTATATGTAAAATGAATAACAGATAGAGATGTGAAAAGAGAAAACCCACCATTTTGGGAGGGAATAGAAAACCAAAAATGAGTATACTTGGAAATAGCTTATTCCGAAGCAAATAGTTGAATACTATGAAATATACGTGGGAATTGGATACCTTTGCCAATTCTCATGCAAAAAAAACTCTCCGACCAAACGACCTCTAAAGATTAGAAAATAAAAATTTAGTATTAACTTCCAAAATCTTAAAATTAAATATTTTAACTAAACTCTTTTCTTTTCAGGACTTTAGGAAATTTAATTTTGTTAAATTAAGAGGCTAAATAAAAATTTCAAATTTTATCTTTTAGAGATCACCAAATGAGAGGTCCCATCAATTTAAAATTAACGAGGTGAAGGAGGTAAAACAACGTAATTTATACCAAAATTAGCCTAACTTTATAATGCGGTACATGTAATCATTTGGTTTGTGAATTTTGATTTTTGAAAACTGTGTTGGTAATTTTCTCTCAATTTCTTATAATAGTTTTCATATGTTATAAGTAAAATAGTTCAATTCTAAGCCAAATTCCAAAAATAAAAATAGATTTTTAAAACTTGACTTGATGTTGAAATTTACAAATAAAAAAAAAACAATGTTAACTAATCCATAGGTAGAGAGAGAGATCAATTTTTTTTATTAGTGAGAAAAATCAGATAATATAGATTTCAACGACGTCATAGGGTATCTTGTTAGGGACAACAAACCTCAAAATGTTTCAACAATAGTAAGGTATTATCTATTTTGGGCATAAATCTCATCGTTTGGTTTTTTGTTTCACTCAAAATACCTCATACTATTGGAGACTGTTGTCATCCTTTATAACCCCTAAGATCCCCTTATTTAATTAATTTGGGACTTTGATACCATTCCCAAAAATTAAGCAAAGCAACTTAAAAGTGCGCAAGGAGTGTTTATAAACATAATTTTCATTTGTTAAAAATAGGTCGTTTGATAACTAATTGGTTTTTGGATTTTTATTTGTTAAAAATAGCTATGTTTGGTTTTTTTAGTATAACATCGAAGAGGAATTGAATTTCTGGCCTCTAAGACAAAAGTTACGTGAATACTAAGTCAAACTCACTTTCATAAAGAGTTATGTGTGATTTACCATTCAATTTTCTTATTTATCTGATTTTTAAAAAATGCTTTCAAAGTTGTTAAGGAATTTTGAAAACGAAAAAAAGAATCGTTTTTAAAAACCCATTTCCATTTTTTAAAATATATACGTGCATGTTTTAAGTAGAAAATTTGATGAATAATTTGAATGAAATACCTCTGGTCCAGTGGCTTTTATGTATGTCTAAAAACCTATGATATGTGTATGCGGTTCCGAATCCCATTGCAATTGAAGGTAAATATTAAATAATTTTGAAAATAATTCTTTTTACACTTCAATAATTAAAAGTTAAAATTATGAGAAAATATTTACAAAATTATTATTATTATTAATTTTTTTTTTAAAGAATGTGAATACCACAACTCTTAATTAGAGTGTATCTTTTTTTTTTTCTTCTAAATGACACAACCTTAATGAAATGATAGTCTTCTCGAAAGAAACAAGAAATATAATTATTTGAATAGCCACAAATAGTCTATAAAAATATTAAAAAAATTATTTCACCAAACATCAATCTCTTTTATATACAATTATTCACACATTGAAGATGGAATAAAATTGTCAAAAGCAAGCATTGTGAATTCGTTAAGTAAAATTAATTTTTTCACTGTTTCCTTATTGTGTTGTAATTTCTTTACAAAAACAAAGTTATTTTCTTGTATTTTGTCAATATATTTATTTTTATTATTTTTCTTTACTTTATTTGTGATTGATTAGTACATTTGAAATGTTGATATTTAAAAAAAAGGTTGAAAATAAATATATAATTTTATAATTATGCATGCCAGGTAAAAAATATTGTCGGAAAAAGTTTGATTTTATTTTTATGAAAAATATAAGATTAAAAAAGTCATCTAAAACTTATTCTGGATTTTTTTAAAAAACAAAAATAAAAAACTCGATTATCAAACATGCGTGTTTCAATTTGAAGTGAGATTTTATAATTGGAAGTGAAATTTTAGCCGAAGACCAAACACAAGGAAAATTCCAAGCAATTTGAATGAAACTCGGTCGGTCTGGTGAATCTTCCCTCCAGCACCAATTCTGCTCAAACGAAGAAGAAAATTGTAAGAATTTTAATGGACTTTATTCGACGCTGGCTCAAAATCATCAGCCCAAAGCCATTTTTCCCGAAACAGCTCCCTAATGTGGCATTGAGAAAAGTGATTGTTTCCGACCTTAGCTCAAAGTCGTAGGTAGAGATGTCTACAGGATAGGGCGGATCAGAGATATCATTCTTCGTCTCCATTTTTGCTCTCCATTTCATTTTCCATCGTGAAATTCCCCACGGAGATCGGAGTGGAGATTCCCAGCGAAAAATTCGTGGAACGGATAATTTTTTTTGTTAGTTTTTTTTATATAAAAAAACAACTAATTTAAATCACTAATATGAAAAAAATTTAATTAAATAATCAACTTTATCACTAAATTGTTTATTATAATTAGTTTTATATGACAATTTGAATTTAAAGATAAATTACTCAATTTTTTTTGCCTAAAAAAACCAATAAATTTTTTTAGTATAAATAAATAAATATAAATCAAATTATACACATATATAATCTAAATTTAAATATTCAATTTAAACATTCTTGACAAATAAACAATCAAACTTGAAATTTAAATGTAATGTTTATATAACAATAATAATAACATCACATTAAATAGTTATATTAAATAAATAAATGGAGGCTAATCGGGATGGGACTGATGAATACATTCACCGTCCCCTTTTCTGTTTAGCTCATGGAAATTTTTTTTCCACTTCCTTCCTATTTTTCGTCTAATCTAGGAAACCCGTCTCGGATCTTGCAAAAAAATTGGACAACTCTAATCGTAGGGAAAGGGTATCTTCAATGTCAAGTCGCGCCCATCATTCTTTATGATAGATAAAGATGGGTTAAGGTTGGCCTACTAGCAATTCTATAAGTAGCACTCGATCTCGACCCTTAATGGTATCAGAGTCTTCAAGCTCAACTTTTCATCTATTTTTCTCTCTATGGAGTAGTCTCTCTCTCTAGAGCCTTGGGGGAATGAAGCATGAAAGTTAAGATTGTCTTCAAAGGTATGGCTTTTAGTCATGATCTTAAACTAACATTCCAAGAAATTTGAATAAGAAGTCTCTCTTATCCTTGAAAGGCTAGAAGGTATAACATATTTAGTGATTAATTTGTATTCAATCCAAAAGAAGGCGTGGTTAACCTTGATGGCGGAATACAAATTACCACAAAATGTGATGTATTCGTTTAAGTCTTACAAAGATTAAAGATCGATCGATTGAAGATTCTAATTTGATTCAATGTTAGCTTAATATCATTACTTTCGTCACACCTTTAAAGAAAGTTTTGACAGATTGCTTCAAGATCTCAAGGTTCGCTCTCTCTCTCTCTCTCTCCCCATGCTTTCTAAGTTACTCTCTAAGATTTCTCGCCCCCAAACGATCCTCGATAATACTGCCTCTTCCTCACAATCCAAAGAACCTCAAAGTATTGATGATCCTTTAAGTATCATTTAAAGATACAATTCAGCCGAAGCAGAAATTGCTAAGGTTGAAGATCGTCTAAAAAATTGAACCATTCCTAAGCTGGATCCAAGACTGATCTACAAGATCAATAACTTCAATTTCTCTCAAACAGACATCATTGTCATCATCGAGAAAAACCTCGCAATGAAGGATGAATTTACCGAAATGAGCCTTCTTCCAAGAGAATCTATAGAGCAAGCCATAGATAGATTCAAATATCTACACATCGGATGTGTTCAAGTGGCCCTTAAACCTCTATTCAGAGAAGCATTAGACGTTCCAGTCTATCTTGCCCTCAGAGATAAGCGGCATCTTCGATTCTCACACTCTATTCTAGGAATCATTCAATCAAACCTTGAAAGAAGACCAGTTTACTTCACGTGCAAACTGGGATTTACTATTTCCCTTCAAGACACAAATCTCTGAGATGCCCTAGTCTCGACGTCCATTCTCAAGGCCTCGAATTAAAAGATGGATCCCTGCCGTTTGCCATCTGCTATCGTGTTTATTTCAAATTAATGCATACAAATGTATCGCCAAGAGCTTTAGGAATATATCCTAAGGGAAGCACCATGCTTATGGAAGTCAATATCGAGAAAGACTCTATGACTCCCAAACCTTCTACAATGGAGTGAACTTATACAAAATCTAGTTTGGAGAATTCCAGGAGCAAACACTCCTGTTACAAAACAAAGTGAGGATGCTACGATCATATAGCACCATAACGGGGATGTTGAAGTTCAGTTCTATTCAGAACCATGATATCCCAGAATTCAAGAAATTATGAGTAGTAGGCCAAGCATTTCCTCTGAAACGCGACCAACTAACCACACTTCCAGATCTATCCCTAGATCTAGATCAATGACAACGTCTGTGGATTTTGATAGATTGATTTCGGACATTCAGTATGAAAGAAACGAAGGTTCTTTATCTCCTACCCAATTCGACATGGAAAGAAGATCAGAGCCAATCTACAACCAAATTAATGTATTATCGATGTATGAAACTCCTGAACAAAGATATGAGCAAAAATACAAACAATATATAGATCTCTATATATCTTAACCAAAGGAGACCATCAACATAGAAAATCCAGCATTTGCTAAAGAAAATGGAAGCTGAAATTTGCTCAGACATTCTAAATGCCTTTTGGTCTCGCAAAAAGCATATAGTTAAGCTCCCATATGTTGATGGATTTGACGAAGCACAAATTCCCACAAAGGTCAGGCTCATTCAAATGTCAAAAGACCTAATCAAAATCTGTAAGGCAGAAATTGATAAGCTCCTCCGAAAAAAAGCCCATCGTCCTGTGCGGCCTTCTACGTCAACAATAAATCCGAGAAGGAACAAGGAGTCCTGAGATTGGTAATCAACTATAAGCCCCTTAACAAGGCTCTCAAATGGATTAGGTATCCAATTCCTAATCGACAAGGTTTATTAAAAAGAATAACCTCTGCCAAGGTTTTCTCAAAGTTCGATATGAAATCTGAATTTTGGAAAATCCAAGTATCTATAAAGGACAGATATAAAATAGCTTTCAAAGTCCCCTTCGGGCAATACCAATGGAATGTCATGCCCTTTGGATTAAAAAATGCTCCTTCGGAGTTCCAAAATGTCATGAATGACATATTTAACAAATATCACGATTTCACCATCGTCTATATCGATGATGTCTTGGTATTCTCAAATACAATTGAACAACACTTTAAGCACTTGCAAGTGTTCTTCAACATCATTAAGACAAATGGTCTTGTGGTATCTTTACCAAAGATCAAATTGTTTCAAACAAAAATTAGATTTCTTGGTTATCATATTAATCAAGGAATAATGAAACCAATCCAACGATCGCTAAACTTCGTGGATAAGTTTCCAAACACTATTCAAGACAAGACACAGCTCTAGTGCTTTCTTGGGTGTGTAAATTATATTGGAGACTTTATTAAAGACCTCCATACCATCTGTCTCCCGACAAATTGAAAAAGAACCCAAAACCATGGACGAACGAGCATACTCGAGCGGTCCAATCAATAAAAGCTTTAGCAAAAGGCATCCCATGCTTATCGCTAATAGATGAAAAAGCTTATCCAATTGTGGAAACCGATGTATCTGACATTGGTTACAGCGGCATCCTCAAGCAAGAAATTAAAGAAAAAGAAACAGTAGTCTATTATTATTCTGGAGTCTGGAATGATACTCAAAAGAACTATTCCATAGTGAAAAAGGAGATTCTCGCAATAGTAAATTGCGTTCAAAAGTTCCAAGGAGATCTTATCAACAAAGATTTGCTGGTGCAAATGGATTCAAAGGCTAGTAAATACATCTTTGAAAAAGATGTGAAGAATCTTGTGTCAAAACAAATCTTTGCAAGACGACAGGTAATCTTATCTTGCTTTGATTTCAAAATTGAGCCTAAAAAAGGCACAAAAAACTCTCTTGCAGATTATCTAAGCAGAGAACACCTCTCAAGAAAATATCCTCCTAAAAAAGAAAAACATCTTTATCATAAATCCTTAGAAGCTTATGGAACCTTTCGGCCGTCCTCGGCCACCAAGGTTAGCTCCGCCATCGCAGAGCATTCAGGCTAGCCGTTCCAAGGCTAGTAGTTCAAAGGGCAAACAACCCATCTCTCAATCTTCTGCACCATCTCTTATGAGTGCAGACAATTATGCCATGGACACCGACTTTGAAGTCATGTCTAGAAGGCATCAAGGCAGTACCGAAGGCACTTTCAATATAGTCATGCTCCTTAAGCCTGCCTCCTCAACCCTAAAAAACACTGCTACGTCCCTCGGGAGTAAACAGTTCAAATAAGAGACCCACGAGGCCATCTTCATCCTTAATTCCAAAAAACCCATCAACATTTTTCCAAGTGGTAAAGCTGGAGGTTTTCCAACCAAGGCCACCAATTTCGGGATATTTCACCAAAACAACAATGGTCGATCTAACGATCGAGCCAGAGTTTGACGGACCTTCCATTTAAGAAGTCTACTATCAAATATTCCCTCACGAATTCAATTATCTTCCTGAAGATATATCAAAAACAAGAACCTTCTATGAATTCATCTTGGTAGACACCAAATCTGTAGAAATTACTCATGTTCCGGATCGTTCGGATCCTTCAAAAATCGTATACTCAAAATTGAGAATATTTAAAGTGCTAACTCCATCCTACTGGAATCAAGGGATGTTTGTAGCAAAGAAATGCTCAAAACCCTTCAAACCTCAAACATACACAAACCGTGACTACATGCGAGCATGGTATAATATTTTCTGGTTTCAAGCATACAACCATTCTTGGTCTGTGACATTCTGTAAGCAAGCTTACAAAATGCATTTTTAAAATTGGTTTCAATCATGGTGGAACTACTTTGGACTATCAAAAGAAATCTTCCCAGTGGAAGTCCAAAGGTCTTACCACCTTTTTCAAAATAGAGTCTATGCGTCTCCTCTTTCAAAGACGTTTAGATTTGCATTATATTTTCAAATTCCGTGGATCTTTTGTTGGAATTTTCAACTAGTATCATATGGAAACTTCAAAGCCTTAAGCAAAGCACTAAGAATCAAGTGGTGGGAAAAGTTTGACTACTCCCACCTAGAAGCGTCAAAGCTAAAAGAATGGTTCAAAGCCAATGTTCATCTACAAGATCTATCTCGCCAAGAAGATGAACAATTTACTTTGACAAAAAATTCAATCATGAGTTCTCTTATTGGAGCAGGATCACATGTTGATTTTACTTCAGTTCTCAATATAGTCGTCAGGCAGTTATCAGATTATGACAAAACAGGATGCAAATTCTTTTGCAACAATAAATAATGAAGTCGAAGACGACGAAGATGATTATGACCCCTTCACCGATTACGACACCAATGGCCTGTTTTTAGACTCACAGCCAAATTAGTCTAAAAAATGGTGACTCAAATTATTATTTAAATTTAAATTTATATAAATTATTTAAATCGCTTTTGTACATAGGTGTGTAATCGGTCTGCAATTATCATCGCCGTTTATAAGAACCTACATTTGAGGCAAAAATGATGGAGATAGTATGTTCCTGAAGTGGACTAACCACCCACCGGCCACAGCGGTTAGCTGAAGATTGGAAAGCTCGGATATATCACTGTGAGAGAAATGACTATAATATCCCATTAACTCATAAGGATTACGTTGGGTAATCAAAGTAGGCGGGGTAGCCGGAGGAGTAAGACCCTGATTCGTAGTCTCAAAAGAGTTGATACGATAGATATATGCAATAGTCGTTCCAATCAAGGCCATTCAAGAGAATCTGGGTGACATCATCAATAGTTATCATTTGAAGATCTTACCAAGCGTGCTTGAAGATATTGCAGACATATCTCATCTATCTTTATTACTTTATTTACTTTATCGCTTTTATTCTATTCCCATTATGATGAGATAAGATCAAGTTGGGGTCCTGTCCCACTGACAAATCTTATCGTAAGTTGGGGTCCTGTCCCACCAACAAATCTTATCGTAATCTTTTCTTTTTCAAAAAGAAAGATTCCAAAAGATAATTTGTCAGTCGGGGTCCTGTCCTATCTGCCACATTTGGAATTTCTCAATTATGTAATTTATTTGTTGAGACACGTGTCAAAATCTTATCGGAATTGTTAGTAGGAAGAGGCCTAGTAACAATTCTATAAGTAGCACTCGAACTCTCGGAATTGCTAGTACTTGTAGGGAACGGGTATCTTCAATGTCAAGTTGTGCCCATCATTCTTTATGACAGATAAAGATGGGTTTAGGTTGACGCTAGCTTCAAAAGCGTCATGAAAAGTCTACTTTTTCTAATGATTTTGTTGACGAACGAAAAAGTACGTCAATAATTCAGGTATTGATTATGAATTGTTTTTAAATTATTCCTAACAAATGTTTCTGAAAATATAATTGGATAACTGCCTTCTTATGAAAAAAAAAACTTTTTTTTTCAGAACATCATTCTAAATCTGAATATGTTTTTGTTTTAAAAAAATAATTGATATTATGATATCTTCACAGCTAACAAATTTGTGATTTTCTTAAAAAATAAAATAAAATGAAATTTGTAAAAAGAGGTTTTTGATACCATTGAAATGTTTAACTCACTACTTGATCAATATTTATATTAGAAATTTTCTTTTATATATTTGACATTTTTTGGTTGCCAAATTGAGAAATAAAATTAACATTTCATATCAATATAAGAACTTTGATTTATTAAAATATAGATAGACATGTGAATATGTTAGTGAATATATCCAAGTCTATATTTTATATCTCTATAGTCGGTGAAATAATAAATTTAAAATTTGTCATGTCTACTTTAACTTAGGGGTGCATTTGTGACAAAATTTAGACATTCATGACAAATTGAATGTTGTCAAAAATTCGTTTACTGCTAAATTTAACTGTCTGCTAGCTCACGTACTTAAAGGTAGATATTTTCAAAATGGTGATTTCCTCAAGACTTCTCTGAGAAATAACCTCTTTGTTCCTGAAGGGTTAAAGGTAGAGAATTGGGAATGGTGCTTATATATACATCCACAGGGACCCCTGGTTGAAGGATGCTAGCCCTAAAACTCCTTTTTGCTTGAACAAAAACATGCAGTCCAAACATGTTCCTTGATCTCAAGGGGAATTGGAATTGTTCTTTAATTAGCGAATCCTTTCTCCCTATTGATGCCAAGACCATTATGAGCATGCCAAGGATGGATTGTAGGGGAGCTGATGAGGTTATCTGGGGCTTGGAGTCGAAAGGTTGCTTTTCGGTTAAGAATGTTTATAATTTAGCGGTTAGTGAGAAGGTTGCGATGCTTGTATCTGGATTGGATTCTCTTAGGTCTAAGCCCCTTTGGAATTCGGTCTGGAAGCTTAAGGTGCTGCCTAAAGGGAAGTGTTGTGTGGAAAACAATCAACAATTATCATTCCTACCTTGGTAATATTATTAAGAAAGGTGTTATTACTAATCCTCTTTGTTTGTTTTGCAGGAAGTATGTGGAGTATTTGAGTCATGTGTTCTGGGAATGCAAATTCATGGGCGTTTGGCGCGCAGGTTTAAAATCAAAAGCCTAGATGCTTATTTGAGAGGGTTTTGATGTCTGGGAATCACAAATGACTATGTTTAGGGGGCAGGGATTGAATGCTTGAGTTTTTGAAGCCTGTGTTTTGAAAGAACCTGTGAAGGCTCCGCAATGGAAGCGGGGATCGTTCCCAATTTTTGTTTTCACAGAACTTTAATTTACAGAACAAAGACAAGAAAAATTATGCATTAAACATTAAATTTACAACATGCTTAGGGGAGAATTAGGAAAGAAAAGAACGCCTACCTTTGAAGAAATTACAGTCTTCACGAATTCCCTCAATCTGAATCACAAACTCTTCGTTCTGGATCTTGATCTTCCAAAAAGAAAATCCCAAATAGTCACCACAAATTGGAACCTCTTGTATTCTCCTTAGGAGTTGAGAATTAGCAGGAGGTGTGGGCTCTGCTAAGTTATTTGGAAAGATAGAGGAGAGGATTTGAGAGGAAGAAGAAGAAAAACCCTTGATCTTAGGGTGAAAAGCCAGAGAGAGATGCTTGTTTTCTTCTTTCTCTACGTAAAAAATGTAAGCAAGAAGAACCAACGTCTCATAACCCTTTCAACACCACCAATGATGGCACTAGAAAAAATTCGGGCTTTAATGTCGGTTGAAAAAAGTGAAATCGAATGTATAATGTCGGTTTTTTTTAAAAAAAACAAAACGGATCTTTAATGTCGGTTTTAAACCGACATTGAAGATAGGCTTTAATGTCGGTTTAACCGACATTAAAGGTGTAATTTTTTTTTCCTTATTTTATTAAATAATATAACCCTAAATCGTGGCTCCTTCTCTTTTTTACCTTTTGCGCCGACATTAAATAATATAACCTTAAATCGCCGTCGCTTCTTATCTTCGTTATCAGCTTTCTTCCCTCGCCATCTGTTGATCGTTCTTCACGCCGTTTGTCGATCATTCACGCGATTTAGGTATTTTGATATTTTTCTTTAAAACTTCGTGGATAGATATCATCTTTGTTAGCTTTAAGAGTGTTTCACTTCATTATATGTTGATATAGATGTTGTCCTTCTAATTTTTAAAGCTAATTGATAAAGACGAGATATCTATTTTTTTCTCCTTTGAAATGATGTTATAAGATAAGGAAAAGAGAAAGAAGGGGAAAAAAGGTGAAGAGTGTCCTAAGTAAAGAATCTACTGCAATCAATTAAGAAGAGAATTTATCATGGCTCAGCTTATTCTCTATTTCTCTCTCTAGTCAAAAAGTATTTCCCACAAAATAAATTTGGATTCAAATCAATTCCCCCCCCCCAACACACACACAAACAAAACCAATTTCCATTCAGATTTGAATTGAATGGTTCAAAATCACTATCATTATGAAATGAGAATACACACAACCAAAAGAAAAGTTTATGCAACTTTAATAAGACTATTTCAGAGGAGGAGATCGTAGACAGGTCCAATCCATTGAAACAAACACCATTTTCCACTTCTAGAGTCTATTTGTTGTGTGCTAGCATGTTTCAGGCTTCTATTGTAATTTATATATTATTTATGGCTACATATTGATCATCTTGAATCATGTGTTTTGGCTAAATAATAGCATGTTGTGATGTCATGTAGTAATGTAATAGCTTACGTGTGAATGAGTTATTAAGTGATATGGTGCATATGACTTTGTTGATAGTTTGGTTGTGCATATGATTATGTTGGAGGCATGTTGTTATTTTATGTATTTTGACATGAGATATGGTTTAGGATTATATGGTAGAAATCATGCATTGGTGAGATTTTGTGAGAAGAGGGTTGAAAACCTTGTGAACTTGTAAAGAAAATGTCTCAATGTTGGAGGCATGTTGTTACTTTATGTGTTTTGGCATGAAATTTTTGTTCTTATGTTTACGCCTCTCAACTGTTTGTGTAAATGTCTCAATGAAAGCCAGCTATGATTTCACTCCAATATGTCTCTCTGCTCCTAGATTTTGGCCTTTTTATGTGACTATGGCCTTTGAAATTCGATTTGATTAATGGTTTTGTTGTATATGATACATTTGTTGAATTACTTGAAGTTTTAATGCATAATTACTTGCTACCTTTTGTGATAACATCCTTAAGAAAGGTAGGAATGAGAAGTGGAGTGATGAAACAATTAAGGAGACACTTGAGAAGGTAATTTTTACTGTGATTTGGTGTATCTCATTTGGATGTGTTTTTACTGTGTACTGGAAGTTTGTTGATGTAGTTGGGAGAAATCTAGCAATTTGGATGTGGGTAGTTGTTAGCCTAAGCATATTGGAAAATAATAAGTGTTATCTCCTGGACTGTGGTGCTGAAATATTTGTTTGGGTTGGAAGAGTGACACAGTAGAGGAGCGAAAAGCAACAATTCAAGTAGCTGAGGTAACCTTCTGTGCAAAATTTCAAGTAATTAAAGTTATGGACAGGATTTATCAAACAATACTTTATATTCAGGAATTTATTGCCAGCCAGAATAGGCCAAAGGAAACTCGTGTGACTCGGATTATACAAGGCTATGAAACACATTCTTTTAAGTCCAACTTCGAGTCCTAGCCAGTTGGATCAGTGACTACAGGTGCTGAGGAAGGAAGAGGTAAGTAGCTGGTAGTTGCCATATCTAATTGATAAAATGAGTTTTTTATTCTGCTTGCTTTAATTATTATTCAAAATGGTACTCTTTTTGTAAACAACTCTATTGCTGTTTACAAAACTCCATCATTCTATTGCTGTTTTGTAAACAGCTCTATTGTTGTTTACAAAACTCCATCATTCGGGGTCTTGATGGTTTTCATTCTCTAGGTATGGCGAATCAATGGCAGTGCCAAAACTCCATTGTTTGTAGAGGATATTGGTAAATTTTATAGTGGAGACTGCTACATCATTCTTTACACCTACCACTCTGGTGAGAGGAAAGAAGATTATTTCTTGTGCTCTTGGTTTGAAAAGGATAGAATCGAGGTTAGTTAGCATTTAGGGTTTATTTTGAGAAAATCTAACTATTGTAAGTTACATACTTAAACTTGGAATGTGGTGGTACACTTGCCAATTCAGTTGAGTAACTAGTGCTGATTCCCTAAGAAAGGGAATAATGGAAGATGGTTTCCTTGATCTAATGAAAGTACTTTTGATTCCTGTAAAAGAATAATTGCTTGTAAACAAGTGTAGGGATGTTTTCTCATTCCTTACATTTTCATATCATGACATATTTAAGTGCATTTGTACATAAACATATGTGTTTATTGCTGTTAAACTATTTTCTATTATTTCAAACCTCAGGAAGATCAAAAGATGGCTACACGGTTGACGAATACAATGTCCAACTCGTTGAAAGGGAGATCTGTTTAGGTACCATAAACAAAAAGTATACGTGATAAATAGTTTCTATCTTTGGGAATTTCCTTATCATATGCTTTTTTCTTTTGGCAGACTCGTATATTTCAAGGCAAAGAGCCACCCCAATTTATTGACCTCTTTCAACCTTTTGTGGTACTCAAAGTGGTAGTCTTATAAAGCTTCTTTCTTAACTCATCGCTTTTGATTAGAATCATGTTGTAGTTTATTTTACAAGGTTCTGATGTGAAACTGAGAGGGTCCTTGAGAGACACAAATAACCATCATTTTCTTAATGAATTCTGGTGTAGGGTGGCTTGAGCTTTAGTTACAAGAAACTCATAGCAGATAAAGCTTTGGCTAATGAAACTTACACAGAAGATTCTGTTGCCCTTATTAGGATATCACAAACATCCATTCACAACAATAAAGCAATGCAAATTGAAGTTGTATGTAGTAGTGATTTTGATAATTTTCTTTCTATGTTAAGTGTGATTCATGCTTTTTAAAATGTCTTTCAATCTCGCCTCTTGAGGTTTGAAATATATGTGTGCATACATATTCAAGCTGACTGGAAATAATGTTATAACATTGTCATTGGGTCATGTTTCTTGTTTATGCTCAAAGCCTGTACTAATTTGAGCCATTCCAAGTCTTATGGTAACGTCTCAACTTATGATTATTTAGGTTGCAACCTCATGGAACTCTACTGAGTGTTTTGTCCTGCAATCCGGCTCTTCTGTTTTCTCTTGGCATGGAAACCAAAGTACATTCGAGCAGAACAGTTAGCTGGCAAAAGTTGCAGAGTTTCTAAGGCTAAGGTCTCAAACATTTTATCCATTTCTATATATATATATATATATTTGAATGGATTCAATCTTCCGTTGCATGTGTTACGCTTACGCCCAAACATTTATTGTTTGTGATCCTTTGAACAACAGTGCTCAGACAAAGATGCCTATAACCAGACACTGCTGAAGTTGGGGGGTCTGTTCAAGAAGAATTATGAAGGGATCCATACTTACCAAGTGGAGAGAGACAATAAACTCATAATGTTTGTAAAATCATAATCTTTGTATTATTTGTAATTTGTGTTTTCAAAGCCTGAATTATTGTACGCCTTTTAAATTATAATTCTATAGCAGAATTTACAGATTAAATGTAATAGATTTACAATCCATACATGAATAATATGTCATAGCCATAGCGTTCGATGATGATGTGTCATGTTATACTTTTTTACCGAAAAAATGGATTTGGCAAGGAAACTTTAAAAAATGGATAATAATTGATAAAACGGACAGATTCGGCTTCAATTCGGTTAAGAATTAAAAAAAAAAAGACAAGCTTTAATGCCGGTTGCAACCATCAGGTTTTAATCACTAAAGACCTTTAATGTCAGTTACAACCGACATTGAAGGCTGTGTTATTGAAGCCCTTTAATGTCAGTTTAAAACTGACATTAAAGGCAATCAACATTAAAGGGCTTTAATAACACTATCTTTAATGTCAGTTGCCAACCGACATTAAAGCCCGAATTTCTTCTAGTGTGGAGAGGAAAAGCAGAGAGGGAGTTATTAATAACTCCCTCATTTAATTTAATTCAAAATTAAATTAAATATAATATATAAATATATATAAATATATATAATATAATAACTAACTTACTATATATATTTATATTTATATTATATCAAATATAACATATAACCTATAACTTTTTATATTGTATCAAATACAATATAACCTATAGTTTGTATTTTTCTCAATTAATCATGGTATTTAGTATAAATCATATTTACACTAAATTATATGAATCTCATCCATATAATTAATATTTGAATCATATTCAAATATTTAATTCCTCTCAAAATAAACTTTATGTTATAATGTATCAAATACATTATATTAATTATATCATGTATAATTAATTTAATTAATTATATTATATATAATTAATTCCCTCATTTAATTTGAGCAATTCAAATTTATCCAAAATTAATTCTCAATAATCTCTGTTGAGCTACAGAGGGGACCTTATGGACCTGTAGATTGAAGCTTCAATGGTACTTGGATAATTAATTAAACTTTTTAATTAAATTACCCAACATCCATTAATTTTTTATCACTCCACTAAAGACCTGCAGCTGCACTCTTCGCACTACAAATATATTTCTATGTCCATTTGATATAACCATGCAACAGTGCGATGACCCTTCACAAATTGCTTGTAAATACAGTTGGGTCAAAATTATCGTTTTGCTCTTATAGTTAAATTTAACTCCTTAAGTACCACTAGTCCCTCTAATGAACAATAAATCATAGTCCAACTATGACCAAGTCCCTCTCGGGACAAGATAGGGTGTAGCCACATTGTTCAAACCTTGGAATCAGCCCTTAAGGGAGCAATTTATCTACTTATCCCGACATTAGGGAATGAATGAATACCGTCTTGTGTAACTGTGTTCCTAGCTCCCCAATCAGATGAATCCCTAAAATGGTAGGTATATTAAGATGACAATCTAGCCACTCTCACCCATACAAATTAAAGGATTGCCTTCATAGGCAAGAGTTCACAACTCACTCAGGATTCAGGTTATGTCACCTATAGTCATCCTGGTGAAATGTAAGTCTCTATTATTAACGGTGTTATATAATGAGACTAGTCATTTCGTGGTCTAGTCTTATACAAACTCTTTGTATAGGATACCTTCGCTCACATGTCTCCACAAATGATCAGGATCAGATTATTTGTAGCACTTTACAACACTTGTAACATCTACAAAGCGGGTCGTATTCGTAGTGTCACTTGGATAAGGTACCCAACCTTATCCATCTACTACAGACTGTTTAGGTTACCATTTAAACATGATCCACCTGTATATCTCTACATACATGTTTAAATTACATAAAATAACCTAGGATCTTAGTTTATTGGATTGAATGTATGCTCATAAAATAACAATTATTTTAGTAATAACAATTTGTTTATACAATGTTTACAAATTATGAGAATACTAAAAAGATTTAGGACACCAATCTCAACAATCTCCTACTTATCCTAAATCTTAGGGAGCTTAATGTACAATACAAATAAAGTGCAAAATACAATAAACTACAACATAACTATACCCCAATAACATCTTCCACTTGCCGTGGATAATATGTTACATATCCTATAGACCCAGACTTTCTAGATGTCTCTCAAACACTTTAGCCATGAGAGCCTTTGTAAACGGATCATAACCGCTGTGCTCCGAAGCAATCTTCATGAAAATCACGTCACCTCGATGCACAATCTCTCGAATCAAGTGATATTTTCCCTCAATGTGTTTTCCTCTTCTATAACTCCTAGGTTCCTTAGAAATTTCCATAGCACCATTATTATCAAAATAAAGTATGATGGATAAAGACATATTTGGAATAATTTCCAAATCAGTAGGAACTTCTAAAGCCAAACGACCTCTTTAGCAGCTTTATAAATAACTACGTATTCAGCTTCCACAATGGAGTCTGCAATGCATCTTTGCTTGATGCTTTGCCAAACTATAGCTCCTCCATTCAGAGTAAAAACTGACCCTAATGTGGATTTTCGAGAATCCCGATCAGTGTGAAAGTCAGAGTCCATGTATCCTATAAGTATTAAATTCTTATCTTCATACATAAACATATTGTCCCTTATTCTCTGAAGGTACTTGAGGATTGTTTTGACCGCTGTCCAGTGATCTAATCTTGGATTAGATTGATATCGACTGGCAATCCCTACTGTATAGCAAATGTCAGGTCTGGTACATAACATTATACGTAAGCTACCAATAGCCTAGGAAATTCGTCTCATTACCTCAAACTCTTGAGGGTTTTTAGGACACTACTCCTTCGAAAATACAATTCCATGCCTGAAAGATAATAAACCCTTATTGGAATTGTGCATCGAATATCTAACAAGCATTTTATCAATATACGATTCCTGAGACAAGGCCAACCTTTTGTTCTTACGATTCCTGATGATCTAGATCCCTAGAACAAACTACGCCTCTCCTAAATCTTTCATTTGAAATTGGGCGGCCAACCATTTCTTTACATCAGTTAGAAAACCTACATCATTCTCAATGAGTAGGATATCATCCACATATAGCGCGAAGAAAGCTACTGAGCTATTGATGATATTTTTGTAAACACAAGGCTCATCAACATTTTGATCAATGCCATAAGATTTGTTATTCCAAGATCAAGATATTTGTTTCAGTCCATAAATGGACCGATTAAACTTGCAAACCTTTTGCTCTTGATCTTGTTGAATGAGTCCTTCTAGTTGATTCATGTAGATGGTCTCTTCAAGATTACCATTCAAAAAGGCAGTTTTGACGTCCATTTGCCATATTTCATAGTCATAATATGTGGCTATGGACAAGAGAATTCTGATAGACTTTGACATGACAATAAGTGAGAAAGTTTCTTCATAGTCCACTCCCTTAATCTAGATATAACCCTTTGCCATAAGTCTAGCTTTAAAGATATGTACCTTTCCATCGACCCCATCAAGTTTATCTATAAGTTCCCAGACAGAATTGAAGTACATAGACCCAATTTCTTGATTCATGGCTTTAATCCATTTATCCTTGTCAACATCTTCCATTGCTCGGTTATAAGACAATGGATCCTCAACGCCATCATCAGCTATGATGTCTTGGGCTTCTGTTAAACCCATGTAGCATACAAGTGGGTTCATAACCCTCCCACTATGTTGAGGCAATCTCAACTCTTGAGATGGATGTGTATGACTAGGTGAACCCACATAAATAACTCTTGTTGATGTATCAGCCCCTTCAACAACACTTTTTGAAGTGTCAGTAGATTCATTAGAAATTTCACTTCAAACAATTTTTCTTCGTGGTTTATGATCGCTCATGTGGTCTTCTTCTAAAAAGGTAGCGTTTGTCGACACAAACATTTTATTCTCACTTAGATCAAAGAAGTACCCATCTATTATTTCCTTGGGGCAGCCTACTGTTGGGTTGTATGTCCTAAAACTCATAGTTTGTAATGTTAAACGTATTCTATTATCAATAAATATTTTATTGATGTTTATTCAATAAAAATGTTATTGAATATGTGAATTGCACTTGTAAAGTCTAAAACCTATAAACCAAATATTCATGGCTACTATATGAATACATGAACTTTATGTGGAGACATAAGAGTAGATCAAATTTAGTAAATAGCCAAAATGGTCTATAGTATACGAATAAGGTTGGGTACCTTATTCTGGTAACACTATTGGATGCAGTCCACTCTGTATTTGTTAGAATTTGTTCTAAAGTGCTACAAACGAAGTGATCTGGATTCATTCATGTATTGACATGAGAAGTGAAGGCGTCCTATGCAATGAGTTTACATAAGATCAGACCAAGAATTAAGTCACTCTTACTTTATAATGTTGTTTACTGTTTAAGATTGACTATTTCAAAGCGATGACCTAGGTAACTTTACCTTAATCCTGAGCTAACTATGAACTCTTGTTTATTCAGGATTATCCTTAGATTTTCATGGGTGAGGGTTGACTCAATAGTGCTGGCTCAATAAGCTTCCCATTTCAGTGGTAAGACTGGGTTGATAGTTGGGGACATAGGGTGTAAGACAGAATTCAATCATACCCACTTTTAAGGATAGTAGAGAGGTTGTTTCCTTAAGTGCTGACTTTGAGTATTGAATAAGGGGCCCCACCCTCTCACTGATCCGAGAGGGACTCGGTTTAGTGATTGAATCACAAACCAATTGTTCATTAGAGGATCAGTAGGCCTTAAGGAGAAAGATATAATCTCGGGGGTAAATCAACTTTTGACCAGCCATTATTATGAATAACCTGCGAAGGGTTAACTTAGTAATCATGGTTATATCGAGTGGACATAATATATCTACAGTGAGGGTAGTGCAACTACTGAGCTTTAATGGAGTGATCCGTAGTCAATTAGTGGTGGTTAATTAGGTTAAAGAGTTTAACCGATTAATCGCGGATCGTTGGAACCCATGATCTGTAGGTCCATGAGGTCCCTCTATTAACTCATATCAGACTAAACCTTAGAACAATGTGACGAACAAATTTGAAGTGTTCGAATTCGATTTTTTGGAGCAAAACGTTAAATATATACGATATATTCAACCTAATGTTTAATTTTGATTTAAATATAAAGAGAGAAAAAATAGGAGATATTTAAATAAGATTTAAATATCAAGATTATGAATAGATTGGGATTATTGTTGGATTTAATATTAAAGTAAATTAATTAAATTGTTTAATTAATTATTTAATATTAATTTAATTTTAAAATTGATTATTAGAATTAATTTTGAAATGAAATAGAATTGGTCAAAATTGCATTAAAAGTCAAATTGTTGATTAGGTAAAAAATACAATGGAAGTTAAATTGTTTACTTTTGACTTTTGAAAGTCAAAAAGTCAAATTTGTTAACTTTGAACTTTGAGACTCAAACTTTGACCAAGTTAGTGGAAATATACAACTTTTGTGAGTGGGAAATGCCAACTTTTGCATTGCTAAGTGTTGTCTTCATTTGAGGACACTTGTCCCACTAAATCCCACTTTGAGTTAGTGGATATTTTTTAGTGTTAAATTCTCATCAAACTCAAAGTTGCATGTTTGCATATAATGGTCTTTAAAATGGAGTGTTTAATGTTTTTGAAGAACTCTTGGGCACAGTGGGTTTTGATGATCTCTCAGCTTCTTCGTCTCCTTGCTCGTCTCTGTCCTCTAAATCTAAGTATGACTATGTACGTGAACAGACTAACGGCTCTCTAACTTATTCTATGATATCTTGTTACAATGGTGGCCTTCAGTATTTATAGAGCTCAAGGTGAAGCAGCCTTTCTCTCTAATGACTGCAATGATGGGCGGTCATTAAGTCTCCTGCTCTGATGTGCCGATTAATGGTCACTGAAAGTTGAGTGTATTTGCTAAAGTGTGGCTTTAACGGCTTGTCAACTAAATTCGGATTCGACCGTCATCAGCTTTCTGTCCCATCATGATTTATTATGCTGTCACCTTGATGCGCAGTCTTTATGCGGCTACCTTTTTTTAGTAACTTCTCACGATCGCATACGATCGCAATCTTCAAGCGCGCTGACACCTAATTCCTTTGGATCGCAATTTCCCTTGCACTAACGCATTTTTTCTGCACAAAATAAGTAAATTATCTGCTTCTATGCGATGGGCGCATGCGATCGCAATTTCTTCAGTTTAGCGCTTTTGGACATGATATTGTTTATTTTTACTATCGCATTCTCTCATTATTTTACTTATTTGAGTTGCAATAACGTGTATTTCTACCCGTTATCACACCCTTAAATTTAAAACAATGCTTGTCCTCAAGCATAAACTAAAGATTTTCTTTAAAAAATCAACTGCTTTTACCCTACCTAGATTTCTCAATGTGCCTTAGTCAAATTTCATGAACCAATGTCTTCTTAATTTCTATCCTGGTCTCTTCCTAATATATTTCTAATCTTTAGGAACCGCAAGTTTAACCTTCAAAAAACTTTACTCGTTTCCAGCACAATGCACGATTTATTTCCAAACTTTCTCCAACCGGGGTGTTTTCAAATGGTTTTTACCCTTGTGCAATTTAGATATTCATTTTGTGATCTTGCGCTGATCCAAGTGCCCAGCCTTCATTTTGGCTTTCCCCCACGGGTGTCATGCGAGCATCCAACTACGAGCAAGACAATCTTTCTTAGTCTAAACTCATGCCCATTTCTTTGTTTGGTAGTGGAGTTGCGATCACTTGATTTATGCGTTGATCACGATTCCCACCTTCGTTTTGGCTTGCCTCCACGGGTGTCATGCGGACATCCAACTACGAGTAAGATCCAATCTCAACATTATGATTTTTTTTTTAGAAATCTCTAAAAGTAACAAGATTGAAAATAAATACTAGCACCCCCAAATTTATACACAGCAATGTCCTCATTGCTGATAGACGAAATAACTCATGCGATGCTCGTAGAAAATTTCGTAAAAATCGTTTGAAAGAAATCTAGTGGGCCGCTAACTTTTAGAAATGTTCCATGAATTGACTATCCTGAAATTAAGTTGACTCTAGTACATACGGTAAGAAATAAAGGCATGAATTTCATCATTAAAATCATAATTGGTACGGGAAAGAATGCGGTGACTAAATAAAGTAAACAACATTCGATGATTGCGTCAAACTAAAGAGGATGCAATAATAAAAATAGCAATATTAAAATGAGATGCGAGAAGTGCAAAATTTGGAATAAAAGAGTCAAAGAAAGATACAACCCCCAAATTTGCTCTGTTTTCGCATCATCTATGATCACATCCTTGCTTATGGTGGGTCGATTCCTCGATTGTGATGGGTTAGTTGAATTGGTCGTGTGTTTTTAGGTTATCACATAGCTTCACCGAAATCGTTCACTACGATCATTGGTAAATATTAAGAGGGTAAAAAGTATGAAAGACAAAGTTGGTACTATTAAAGAGTGGTGATTGTACAAAAAGGTAAAGTAAGTTCATGAAAGAAAGATATCAAAAGGATACTAAAAAAAATGCGTCCCTGATGAGTTTGTGTCGCCTATCAATGTAGGGACCGCTCGTTTCTTCTTCAGTCAGGATTCCTCAGGTCCACGGAGGTTTTCTCTCGGTGACAGTCTCCTCCGTGATACATCTTGACTCTTTGCCCATTGACCTTGAATGCGCTGGTCTCTTCTTCATTAGTTAATTCGACCGCGCCACGCGGGAATACTTCTTTAATCAGAAATAGTTTGGACCAGCGTGACTTTAATTTTTCCGGAAGGAGTCATAGCCTAGAGTTGAATAGCAAGACCTTCTGACCAACTTGAGATTGTTTTCGCATAGTTGTTTGTCATGCCAACGCTTTGTACGTTCTTTTGTAGACCTTGGCATTTTCATATGCTTGAATTCTTCATTCGTCTATCAAATTAAGCTTCTTCACTGCCCACAGTGCCTTGTGCTCTAATTCTAGCGGTAAATGACATGCCTTCCCAAACACCAGTGCATACGGGGACATGCCTGTAGGTGTTTTATAGGCGATCGTCAAGCTTCATGGCCCAATTCTTGCGTGAGAGATTCACCACCTTTTCTAGGATCGTCAAGCTTCTAGGGGTGATATGCGGTGGTGACCTTATGATGGACATTGTATTTGAGCAGCAGTTTGTTGATGATGCCATTGACAAAGTGGGAGCCTTCATCACTTATTATGGTATGTGGNGCCTTCATCACTTATTATGGTATGTGGGGTGCCAAAACGAGTGAAGATATTTCTTCGTAAGAATCTGGAGACTGTTGTCGCATCGCTTGCGACGCATGATACCGTTTCAATCAACTTGGAGACATAATCGACGACTAACAGAATGTACTTGTGACCATTTGATGGTGGAAATAGTCCCATGAAGTCTATGCCTCACACGTCGAAGAGTTCCAATTCCAATATAATATTCATCGACATTGCATTCTTCTATAAAATGTTTCTCGTGCATTGACACTTGTTGCATTTCATAGAATAGTCTCGCGCATCCTTGAATAGAGTCAGCCAATAACACCCGCTTTGTAACACTTTTGCTGCTGTGCATTGACCTTCGAAATGTTCGCCATAGGGTGAGTCATGGCTTTGGGATAGTATGTGCTGATAAGCAGTCTCTAGCACACAAAATCGCAAAATCTGGTCTGACCCCCTTTTGTAAAGATTCGGCTCGTCCCATTAGTAGGATTTACATTCATGCATAAGTCGCCTCTTTTGGTGGGCTGTGTAATTTTTCGGAAATTACTCACAAACCAGAAAATTGACAACATCTACGTACCATCGTAATTCTTCAAGTTTAAACAACTACTCATTTGGAAAGGATGCATTCACCTTCGACTGAATGCAGTTTACTTCCAGATTCTCTAATCTCGATAGGTGGTCAGCAACCTAGTTCTCCATCCCTTTGTGGTCCACTATTTCCATATTGAATTCTTGGAGGAGGAGAGCCTATCGGATTAGCCTCGACTTTGCATCTTTTTTGGTCATTAAATATTTGATTGCCTAGTGGTCGGTGTGGACTATCAATTTGGATCCCAGTAAGTAAACTCTAAATTTCTCAAGTGCAAAGATAACAGTAAGAAACTCCTTCTCTGTGGTAGTGTAGTTTGCCTGGGCAGAGTTCAATGTTCTACTCGCATATGCGATGGGGATGTAGCATTGTTTTTTCCTTCTGTGCTAACACTGCCCCCATCGCATAACCGCTGGCATCGCATATTAGCTCGAATGGCTTTGTCTAGTCAGGTGCGATTAAAATAGGAACGGTAATTAATGCGTTCTTTAATACTTTGAATGCATTGAGGAATTGTGCATCAAAGTTAAAAGTTCTGTCTGCCTCTAGCAACACACTCAATGGTCGAGCTATGTTCGAGAAGTCCTTCACAAAATGACGGTAGAATCCTACATGTCCCTAGAAACTCCTTACAACCTTCACATTTGCTGGAGGTGGAAGTTTTTCAATGGCCTCAATTTTTGCTTTATCCACCTCCAACCCTTCCTTGGAAACCTTGTGCCCAAGCACAATTCTTTTGTTAACCATGAAATGACATTTCTCCCAATTCAGCACAAGATCTGTCTCTTCGCATCTTTTTAATATCTTTTCCAAGTTGTTCTGACAAACTTCGTACATTTTTCCGTAAACTGAGAAGTCGTCCATAAAAATTTCTACTGAATCTTCGAGATACTAGGAGAAAATTGCCATCATGCCTCTGAAAAGTGCTCGGTGCATTGCATAATCCGAACGACATGCGATGAAAAGCAAACGTTCCGTATGGGCAGGTGAATTTGATCTTTTCTTTGTCTTCAGGTGCGATCATTATTCGGTTGTATCCCGCATGCCCGTCAAGAAAACAGAAGTAATCATTTCCTGCTAGGCGATCTAGCATCTGGTCAATAAAAGGTAAAGGGAAATGGTCATTCTTCATCGCCGCATTGTGCTTTCGGTAGTCCATACAAATCTGCCAGCCAGTGATGGTCCTCATTGGTATTAACTCATAGTTTGCATTCGGGACTACCGTCATTCCTCCTTTCTTGGGAATGCATTACACGGGGCTCACCCACGTGCTGTCGACGATTGGGTATATGATGCCTGTGTCCAAACATTTAATGATCTCCTTTTTTATAACCTCTTTCATTGCAAAGTTCAGTCTGCGTTGAGGTTTGATAGACCCTTTTTAGTTTTCTTCAAGACGAATTATGTGCATGCAGTATGTTGAGCTAATTCCTCTTATATCTGCTAGCGTCCACCCGATTGCTTTTATGTACTTCTTCAGAATACTGAGCAGCGCATTTTCTTGTTCTTCTTATAGCGCAGAGGAAATTATCACCGGCAAGGTTTCATTTTGCCCAAGGAAAATATACTTCAGATGACTTGACAGAGTTTTCATCTCCACAGTAGGTGGTTGTTCTAAAGAAAGTTTTTGTGTTTTTCTCTCTTCATTTAAATTCAATTTTTCTGCTTTGTTTGCTGTTTCCGTGATCACGTTGCAGGTTTCTATGGATGCAGTCGCATCCTCTCTTTCATCTTCTTCTTTGGACTCCACTTCTTCATTACAATTATGCTCATTGTCAGAATCGAATGGGTCTTCATCTTTTGGATACTTCATCAATTTGATGATGTTAAACCTGAGCTTCTTCCCATTTATACTCATCGTGATCTCTCCTTTGTACACATCAATTTGAGCACGACCAGTAGATAAAAATCATCGTCCCAATATGATGGATACATCTTTATCCGCCTCATAATCAAGAATGATAAAGTCTGTCGATAAAATGAATTTATCGATTGTGACTAGGACATCCTTCAACTTTCCCTCAGGGTGAACTAAGGACATGTCCGCAAGCTGGAGAGTCACCTTCGGGGGCATCAGCTGCCCCACATTCAACTGTTTGAAGATTGAAAGGAGCATTAAATTTATATTGGCCCCAAGTTCGCATAGCGGTTGACCGATATAGATCCCACCAATTGAGCAGGGTATCGTAAAGCTTCTTGGGTCATGCATTTTCGGTGGGATTATAGTATTTGATGTTTGCGTTAATGCCATCGTTGCGAACTTTCCTGTACTTTTTTTCTTTGACACCAAGTCCTTAACAAACTTAGCATAATTTGGCATTTTTTCTATCGCTTCTCTAAATGGAAAGTTGATGTGTAGCTATTTTAACATTTCCATGAAGCGATGATACTGAACTTCATCATTTTGCCTCTTTTTAAGTCTTTGCGGGAATGGTGGTAGTTGTACCTTCACTGTTCCGTGTTCTATAGGTTTAGAGGTGGACGCAACTTCCGGTTCCATCGTCTCGAGCTCTTCTGATATTTTGCGTCAACAGGTTCTTGGATTCCATCGCAATTGGATTGGTCCTGCCCACTCCTTCTTTCCTTCTGCTGTCGTCTTTCCACTTCGTAAGGTAACTACTTGACATTTCTCCTTCCCTATATTCCTCGGGTTGCGAGGGAGCTTAGTTGAGCTCAGCAGCGTCTCTTACGGTCTATTTTTCAACTCTCCCGTAATCTGTCCTATTTGGATTTCTAGATTGTGGATGGAAGTCGCCTGGTTGTAGAGGACCGTCTCATTCTTTTCAATGTACTGTTTTAATAGGTTCTCCAGAGAGGATGATGGCGGTGCTTGCAAGCTGCTGGCTTGATGTTGTGGTTGACTATTAGTTCGTTGGAAAAATCCTTGCGGTTCTTTTTTTTGTGCCATAGGTTGATAACTTTGTTCTTAGGTATTTTTCCAAACAAAATTGGGGTGGTTTCTCCACCCGGGGTTTTATGCATTAGAGGAAGGGTTGTTTTTTACGAAGTATATTGACTGCGGGTTCCTTGGACATTCTTCAATCGGATGCGATTCTCCATAAGTATCACAACTCGTGCTCGTCTTTCCAATTGCGTTGACCTGCCCTCTCGAAGTTTTATTCGTTGATCGCTTTCTTGCCAATCTTCATGATTCTTTGATATGCGATTAAGGATATTCTTTGCCTTATCATAAGTTTTATCAAGTAAACCATCAGTTGCTGCCGCATTGACAGCTGTTTGCGATGCAGGATTTAGGCCATGGTAAAATATCCCCATCTGAAGGCAATTTGCTAATCCATTGTGCGGAAAATCTCGAACTAATCTCTTAAACCACGCCTACGCATCGCTAAACGATTTGTCTATTTTCTGTTCAAAATTCGTAATTAACTTCCTTCTTGCATTCTCGGTAGGAGGGAAATATTTCTTCATGAACTTCTCGACAACCTGTTCCCACGAAGTTATCTTCCCTGGTTTTAGGGAATATGCCCGTTTTCTTGCTTGATCGCATAACGAAAATGGAAACAGCGTGAGTCAAACTTCTTTAGCAGAGATATTTGGGAACACAAAAGGGTTACAGATTTCAATAAAACTCAAGAGATAGGCATGCAGATCCTCGCCACGCCTTCCACAAAACTGTCCGGCTGTTTGAATCATCTATAACATAATCGGCTTCATCTCAAACCTCAATTCGTCTAAAGCTGGCCTCATGATTCCTAGGGAGAAATCATATAGGTTAGGTGACGCATAGTCCCGGATGGGTCTATTGCAATCATTCGCCAAGAGAATGGGGTTTGCCATGATGTTTACATTTGCAGCTCTTTCTTCCGGTTGTTACGCCATTCTAGGATTTCTTTCTTGTTGTTGTCGGCGGTTGTTTCTTTGTCTTCTTCGGAATGTTCTTTCTATCTCTAGGTCGTAGTTGGGCTTAAGAACGTGTCCTTCGCTCATGCGATGCCCGTTTCTTCCCTTACCAAAGGAATGGCAGTGCAAAGTGGTCAAAAGCTGCAAAGAAAATCAAAAGGTTTGCTATTGGTGAAGGATCTCATACCGAGAGTTCCATGAGCGTGTACAGATCGCGCCGATTTCATAGTGATCAAAAGACAAAAGATAAACATTCAAAACTAACAGTTATGCATATAAACCTAATTATTGGCATGCTCAGAACACAATAAATAACAAGAAAAAGGGTTCATACTAGATGAAGACTCTCTTCGCACGTCTGAACCCTAAGCAGCGGAAACCCTCCAACAATTCTACCAACACCCGGCGGGTATGTCAACTGCAACGGCACGATCAATACAAGCACGAACACTGCAACGGAGACGATACCACCATTAGTGAAACCCGGGTATCCTCAGAGTGAAAACCCAAAGAGTGGGCTTTGGTGAGTTTGGTAGAGGATGGAGGACAATGTGTCGTGTAGACGATAAGCAAGTGGGAGATAAACGGTGCTATTGTATAGCGGAAGTGCTTATCGTATAGAAGAACTACACGATTGTGTATGAAAGGTTAAACGATCATTTAGGAAAAACGTATACGATCGTTTTGAGAAATCGTGCGATAGACGATCGTTTAGACGGAAGAGCTTCTATTGTATAGGCTATCGTGATCGTATTCACGAATTCTTTTGGGCAGACGAAAAATATGAATGCACTATTTTGAAAAATGAAAACAATTTTCATTTTTAACCTGCCAATTACCATGACCAATGCAACCCATTTCCCACGTCCGAACGTGGATAAATTAGTTAATTATCATATAATTAAATAAATAATTAATTAATTAATATAATCATATTATATTTATATCCTATAGTTTGATATCATCTATCTACTATAGTATTTTCTCCTCTACTTGATATAAATCATATTTATATCTAATTTCCTCCAAATTAATGTATCTCATACATTTAGCCAATTATATCATATATAATTAACCAATTTAATTATATCATATATAATTATACTTCCTCTTATCAATTGGAATATTTCAAATTAACCCAAACACTGGTTTCGATTTTATCCAAGCTACCCAGGTAACCTAATAGACCTGTGGCTCGAAGCTTCAATAGTACGTGAATAGTTGACTAAACTCTTTAACCACGAGATCTGCCATCTGTTAACTGTCAGTAATTCCACTGAAGATCAACAGCTGAACTCTTCTTACCACAGATATATTTCTGTGTCCATCGGATATAACCAATCATGAGTACGATGATCCTTCACAGATGCTCATAAATACAATTGGGCTAATTTACCGTTTTGCCCCTAGAGTTATATCTCACTCCTTAAGTACCACTAATTTCTCTAATGAACAATACAACATAGTCCAACTATGTATGAACACCTCTCAGGCCAAGAGAAGGTGTGTGGCGCCACATCGTTCAAGCCCCAAAATCAGCCGTTAAGGTAGCCATCTATCTACTTACCCCTGCCTCGAGGAAGGAGTAAATTTCATCTTGTGTAGTTGAGTTCCCAGCTCCCAAATCAGACGAATCCCCAAAATCGTAGGCTTGAATCAGTGATCTGGCCACTCGCACCCATACAAATCAAAGGACCGCCCTCAATAGCAGGAGTTCCAAACTCATTCAGGATTGAGGTCATGTTACCTATGGTCATCCTAGTGAAGTAAAGTCTCTATCATGAACGGTGTTATATAACGAGACATTAACACTTCGTGGTCAGGTCTTATACAAACTCTTTGTATAGGACACCTCCGCTCGTATGTCCCCAACGAATGATCAGGATCAGACCATATGTGACAAGTCACAATTCTTGTGACCATTCCACAAAGCGGGCCGCATCTGTAGCGTTACCTAGATAAGTTTCCCTCCTTTATCCATTTACTAGACCATTTTGGTTATCACTTAAGACATGATCCACTTGTATGTCACCACATACATGCTTGAGTCACATACAAATAACCAGGGATTTTATGTTTAATGGTTTGTGGTATAGCAAATAAAACAATTAATCGAGCAAAATACAAGATGTAAAGTAAATATCATATATTAACAACACAAGAGTTCGTACATACTGTTTACAAACTACATGGCACAAGACTTTAGGGCATCAACCCCAACAATCTCCCACTTGTCCTAAAGCGAAGTCGAGTGTACAAAAAACTTAGTACAAAATAATAAACTAGGGCATAAAAGCTCAGTACAAGAAAATCTCCCACTTGCCCTAGTTTAGCTGCGGGCGATCCTGTAGACTCATGCTCCGTAGGTGAACCTCAAATAATGTAGCCATGAGAGCCTTCATAAACGGGTTAGCAACATTATGCTCCGAATCGATCTACGTGATGATCACGTCCCCTCGATGCACTATCTCGCGGATCAGATGATACTTCCGCTCTATGTGTTTACCACGCTGGTGACTCCTTGGCTCATTGGAGTTCGCCACTGCCCCACTATTATCACAATAGAGGGTAATGGACTTAGATATATCTGGAACAACTTCTAGGTCTGTCAAGAACTTCCTAAGCCAGACGGCCTCCTTAGCAACATCGCAAGGTACTTCGCCTCCATAGTGGAGTCGGCGATGCACCCTTGCTTAGTTCTTCGTCACACTACAACTCCTCCGTTAAGAGTAAAGACTGACCCTGATGTGGACTTGCGAGAGTCCTTATTAGTCTAAAAGTCATCTGTGTATCCTGTAAGGATCAAATCCCTCAAAAGATACACGAGCATGTAGTCCCTGGTTCTCTGAAGATACTTGAGGATGTTCTTCACTACGGTCCAGTGACCCTAGCCTGGGTTAGACTGATACCTACTGACTATGCCCATAGCGTAGCAGATGTCTGGACGAGTACAGAGCATCGCGTACATCAAACTGCCAATGGCAGATGCATATGGGATCCGTCTCATTTCCTCAACCTCTTGAGGCGTCTTAAGACACATTTCCTTAGACAAAGTGACTCCATGCCGGAACGGAAGTTGGCCCCTCTTGGAGTCCTGTATCAAGTACTTGAGCAACATCTTGTCAATGTACAATGCCTGAGACAGTGCTAGCACTTTGTTCTTATGATCCCAAAAGATCTACCGAGAATAAACCGAGCCTCTCCAAAATCTTTCATTTGGAATTGGGTCACTAGCCAGTTCTTAACTGCAGTAAGTAGACCTACATCATTTCCAATGAGTAGGATATTGTCTACATACAACAATAAGAAGACTACTGAAGCATTGATGATCTTCTTGTATACACAAGGTTCATCAATGTTTTGTTCAAAGCCATACGACTTGATC
>NC_052359.1:81988235-82107775 GCF_009727055.1 Benincasa hispida
TCGTTATCTTATTAGAAGAAATGGAGGATGTTTGACCGGATAAAATGGATCAAGGCCATGGATCTATGAGATGGAGTCATTTGACTGGGAAAATGGGGTCGAAGGCTCATGGATCTGTGAGATGGATGATTTGATGTACTTCAACTCAGTTGCAGATCTTGTCAGATCAGCTTGATGGGGTTCGCCTTATAGATTGTAAATGGATCTACAATGCACAACGTATGGTGTTTGATGGCAAAGTACAGATCCTCAACGTCGCCATCTGCAACCATAGCAAGGATTTCTGTGAAACCCAGATAGCGAACAGGTGGGTTCGCAACCCTCCTACTACGTCAAGGTTTCCTCAACTCTTGAGGTGGAATCGACCTACTGGATGAACTCCCATCAACAACTATTGTTGATGTAGCAGGCTCTTCAACAACCCTTGTTGAAATTTCAGTAGTTTCATTGGAAAGTTCACACAACATGACTTTGCTTCGAGGACTATGCTCCCTTGTATGATTCTCCTTAAGAAAAGTAGTGTCTGTTGAAACAAACACCCTATTTTCCGTTGGACCATAAAAATAATCCCCTCGTGTACCTTTAGGGTAGCCTACAAAGAGGCACAATCTCGACTGTGGATCCAACTTCTTGGGATTAGCCTCAAGCACATGTGCAGAGCAACCCCAAATGCGGAAGTGACGTAAACTAGCTTTACGCCCATTCCACAACTCCAGAGGTGTTCTTGCAACACTCTTGGAGGGAACACAGTTAAGTATGTACACCACAGTCTCCACTGCGAAACCCCAAAACGAGTCCGATAAGAAAGCGTAACTCATCATCGAGCGAACCATGTCTAACATTGTCCTATTTCTTCTCTCTGCAACACCATTCTGCGGAGGTGTACCCGACGCTGAGAGTTAGGAAACGATTCCATTTCTATCAAATAGTCCTGGAATATTGAGTCCAAAAACTCTCCACCTCGATCTGATCAAAGTGTTTTAATCTGTTTATCCAATGCATTTTTTACTTTAGCCTTGAAATCTTTGAACTTTTCAAAGGATTCAGACTTCCATTGCATAAGATAAGCATACCCGTGCCTGGAGTAATCATCAGTAAAACTGATAAAATACTCATAGCCACCTCGGGCTCGCACATTCATAGGACCACAAGGGTCAGAATTTACTAACTCAAGAGGCTCATCGACTTTAGAACCTTTTCCAGCAAAAGGTCGTTTAGTCATCTTACCCTCAATCTATTAATCCTATTAAGATTGATGTGCCATAAACGTAGATGCCAAAGTTGGGCATTTTCTTTTGGAGAAATTCGTCGACGTTTTGTTTAAGTTATGACAGTTCTAAATATTTCAGTATGATGGAGGGAATTAATGGCTAACGTCCTTAGCACATATAAATTCGATTCTAGATTTGCTGTGCAAATAAAAACACCATCTTTATGAATAAATGCTTTATTCAAACCAAAGGAAACAGTGTATTTACATTGCAATAAACACTTTACAGAAATAAGGTTCTTTTTTAGTTCAGGAAAAATATATACATCATTTAAAATAAGAAACCTATTATGTAAAGCTAATTGGAGTCCTCCCACTGCCACAGCTGAGACGACGTGCCCGGTGCCTACTTGCATCATCATCTCACCAGCCTCTATCTGTCGTCAAGATCTAATCTCCTGAATCAATTATCAAGGCTGAATCATCGTTCTCCACTAAACAAGTTTCAAGCACAAGTAAATCACATTTACCTTTATCCACCTTGGCTTTAGCCTTGGCTGCTTTCTTCTCCTTCAGATACCGAGGATAGTTCATCTTCCTGTGTCCATCTTGGTTGTAATGGAGATACTTTCTCTGAGCAACTTATGGACGCCTCCTCAGAGCGACAGGCGGTGGGTTAGCAAGTGCTTTACCTTTTCCCTTACCACCCTCCTTCTTCTTCCCCTTTGCAAAGTTAGAAGTATAAGGTGCAGACTTCGTTCCTGAGGTCGAACCTCTATGGAACGTGGAGGATGAAGCAAAATTTGCTCACTCTTCTACCTCTCCTTACTTTTCAGTGAAGATTGATATGTCTGCAACTCGTTGAGGAGAGTTGTAAGGTAATACATCACTTTGTTAAGAATGACATTGATAACAAGGTGTAGGAAGCTCTCCGACAAAGAATGCAGGATTATGCTAACCTGGCTACCCTTGCCAAGATATAGGCTCGGGCCTTCTCATTCGCCCTTGTCCATCGCTCGAAAGCCTCCCAAACATTTCGAGCAGCATTTGGAGCTGGAATAGAAGGACATGCCTCCGTGAGAGCGAACATGAGATCCTCGATGATTAGGATCATCGTGATCATGTGTTTCCATGTTGAAAAATTAGTTCGGCGCTTAACAACGATAAGGTGGCTGTAGCCATTTGAAAAGGTTGCTGAAAATACCAACAAAACTTTATTAGATTTTGCTAAACCACTTTTAAACCAATTACTTTTGCAAAATAGTTTCAAGGACCATAAGTTATAGACTTCTATTTCGCAATGATGCCTAGTGAGTCAGGACAAACGCCACCGATGGAGTGATCAGTTGCCTCTTCACTGGGATGAGACATTCTCAACCATTAGGCAAAACCAACTCTTGGAACTGAACCTAACAGCCACCATTTTTCGGTTCAGAATCGTTAACTTTTAACTATTCCGTGTAAGTGTAACCCCTCGTTTTCGGTACCAGAGTCTAGCTCTAATGCGCTTAACGTAGGGAAAAGACATATTAGGACAAGTGACTAAGTTACTTTATCCTCTTATAGGGGATCAAATAAAGAAACATGCAAAACTGCCAGGGGACACTCCCAGGGTGCCTTGAGGCGATGTGTCGTAACTTTATTCAACCTAACGAGGAGACCGAGGGATATGTTGTCGCACTTCCAGCTCACACTTACTATGAACATTCTCTCCATCCACCTTAATATTGACCTACCCAAACACCATCCTAGGGATTCATTAACCTAGACAATCCGGCTACTGATTTTAGTCTAAGTCATCTTGTTTAACTCTACTCATAAACAACGTTTGTTTATGAAATATAAACAAGTTTAAGTAGTCACATTTAAACTCTTTAATAGATTGTCCTTAACTTGCATGCATGCATCAAATCTATCTAATTCACCTTTCTAGGTAAGTTCCCAGGTAGGGATGCTATGTTTTCGTCAACCTAAATACCTCAACCTAGACAGAACTCGCCTTAGACAAAAGGTCCCTTATAGATAGATTTGGTACACTTTAACCTTTTATTAGCCAATTTAATCTTATTAAACTGATTAAAAGATTAAAGCCTTAGGGTTGCTATCATATTAGAACCATGATCTTAGGTCCATGTGATCTAAGTTTTAAACATTTTAAAACAATGAATTTAAACCTAAGTGAGCATGCATGTCTTTCTTATTTCTTTTAGTTCTAATTTCTCTTTAACTCTTAAAAAAAAAAAAAACAACTAAAAACATTGCACACAACGAGGCGTTTATAATATTTATAAAATAACCAATGTGTCATGCTTCATGCAATGTCCGGTCATTACTATATATAACTTTTATATTACGCGTAATAACCAAGTAAACATGCTATCATTCACCCTTATACTATAACAATTATAATATAAAGATGATGCATGTCAATTCTTTTTATGCATGCATAAATATAACTCTTATATTATATGATGCATGAGCATGTTCTTACATAATTAAAATCATGCTTCTCTAAATTATAACAATTACAATAAAGAGATGATGCATGACCATTCCATAACCTAAGGTGAGATTTACTATATGTGCATACCATATGACATATAAAACATACATCGCATGTTTTAAACAAAAGATTAATGGACCGGGATGAGCCTTTTAACTAGAAAATCGGAATGAAAAAATCTATCTATTACATTTTTCATCGAGCAAATTCGTTCACAGGCAAACCGGGTCTTGAACCGCCAAGAGGTCTTCATCGTGTAGTAAACTCCAGCAGGTAGACAATTGTTCAGCGCGCATTAGACGATAGGAACATAAGATAACGATCGCGTAGATGAAGACGAGGCTGCGAAGCCTGATCATCCATTTGATCGTGTAGCGCGACGACAGGTAAACGATTTACCTTGAGTTACTAAGCGATCGTTTAATCAGTTACTAAGCGATGAAGCTTGCTAACCTAAACCATCATCTAGCGCGCTTTAAACGATACGCGAGCGTCTCATCATCTAACCAATGTGTGCAACTTGGTAAACGATTTACCTTGCGATGCTAAGCGATCGTTTAGTCAGTTACTAAGCGATGAAGCTTGCTAACCTAAACGATCGTCTAGTGCGCGCGCATTAAATGATACTCAGTGATCGCGTGCCCGATCGTCAACCCGATACGACCAACTCTTGATCGCATACCCCATCGTTTAACTGAAGCTTTCAACCACGATCGCGTATTCCTTCATCTTTACGATGCAATGTACAGCAATTGTGTAGAACTTCTTCTGCACGATGCGATCAACCCTAGATCGCCTCTTTCCTTGAAGAGCCGCAATGCTTGCCCAGAACTTCGACAAATGAATCAAAAACTTCAAACAAACTTTGAATAGATACTCGATAACGATTATTTATGCCTAAAAACATAGGGGCCTATACAAACAACCGCAAATGTAAAAGGAATTAAACAAATCGAGGCAATTCATCCCAAAAACATCCATTAATCTGGCACATCCACAACATATTTTACAAATAAAACAACGTAGAAATGCACCCACCAGGAATGTATATGTTATTTCGTTGCAACAGATGAAATTGGAGTATCAGAAACCTAGCTCTAATACCAATTGAAGGATCTCATACCGAGAGTTCCATGAGCGTGTTCAGATCGCCCCAATTTCACAGCGATCGAAAGACAAAAGATATACATT
Source organism: Benincasa hispida (assembly GCF_009727055.1). NCBI lineage: Eukaryota > Viridiplantae > Streptophyta > Magnoliopsida > Cucurbitales > Cucurbitaceae > Benincasa > Benincasa hispida. The sequence continues at coordinate 81,993,140 of NC_052359.1, forward strand.
CAACATGCTCTGAACACAATGAATAACAAGGAAAAGGGTTCATACCAGATGAAGACTCTCTTCGCACATCTAAACCTTAAGCAGCAGAAACCCTCCAACAATTCTACCAACACCTGATGGGTATGTCGACTGCAACAGCACGATCAGTACAACCACGAACACTGCAACGGGGATGACACTACCACTAGTGAAATTTGGGTATCCTCGGAGTGAAAACTCAAAGAGTGGGCTTTGGTGAGTTTGGTAGAGGACGGAGGATAACGCGTCGTGTAAACGATAAGCAAGTGGGAGATAAACGGTGCTATCAAATAGCGGAAGTGCTTATCATATAGAAGAGCTACACGATCGTGTATGAAAGGCTGAACGATCGTTTAGGAAAAACGTATACGATCGTTTTGAGAAATTGTGCGGTAGACGATCCATTTAGACGGTAGAGCTTCTATCGTATAGGCTCTTGTGATCGTATTCACGAATTCTTTTGGGTGGACAAAAAATATGAATGCACTATTTTGAAAAATGAAAACGATTTTCATTTTTAACCTGCCGGTTACCATAACCAACGCAGCCCACTTCCCACGTCCAAACGTGGACAAATTAGTTAATTATCATATAATTAATAATTAATTAATTAATTAATTAATATAATCGTATTATATTTATATCCTATAGTTTGATATCACATATCTACTATAGTATTTTCTCCTCTACTTGATATAAATCATATTTAAATCTAATTTCCTCCAAATTAATATATCTCATACATTTAGTCAATTATATCATATTTAATTGAACTTCCTCTTGTCAATTTGAACATTTCAAATTAACTCAAACACTGGTTCTCGACTTTATCCAAGCCACCATGGTGACCTAATGGACCTGTGGCTCGAAGCTCCAATGGTACGTGAATAGCTGACTAAACTCTTTAGCCACGAGATCCGCCATCCGTTAACTATCAGTGATTCTACTAAAGACCAACAGCTGAACTCTTCTTACCACAGATATATTTCTGTGTCCATCAGATATAACCAATCATTAGTACGATGACCTTTCACAGATGCTCGTAAGTACAGCTAGGCCAATTTACCATTTTTCCTCTATAGTTACATCTCACTCCTTAAGTACCACTGATTCCTCTAATGAACAATACAACATGGTCCAACTATGTGTGAATACCTCTCAGGCCAAGAGAAAGTATGTGGCGCCACATCATTCCAACCCCGAAATCAGCCGTTAAGGTAGCCATCTATCTACTTACCCCTGCCTCGGGGAAGAAGTAAATTCCATATTGTGTAGTTAAGTTCCTAGCTCCCAAATCAGACGAATCCCCAAAATCGTAGGTTTGAATCGGCAACCTGGCCACTATCACTCATACAAATTAAAGGACCGCCCTCAATGGTAGGAGTTCTCAACTCACTCAAGATTGAGGTCATGTTACCTATGGTCATCCTAGTGAAGTGAAGTCTCTGTCATGAGCAGTGTTATATAACGAGACATTAACACTTCGTGGTCAAGTCTTATACAAACTTTTTGTATAGGACGCCCCCGCTCGCATGTCCCCAACACGAATGATCAGGATCAGACCATCTTTGACAAGTCAAAACACTTGTGACCATTCCACAAAGTGGGCTACATCCGTAGCGTTACCAGGATAAAGTTTCCCTCTTTTATCCATTTACTACAGACCATTTTGGTTATCACTCAAGACATGATCCTCTTGTATGTCACCACATACATGCTTGAGTCACATATAGATAACCAGGGATTTTATGTTTATTGGTTTGTGGTAAAGCAAATAAAACAATTAACCGAGCAAAAGGCAATATGTGAAGTAAATATCATATATTAACAACACAAGAGTTCGTACATATTGTTTACAAACTATAGGACACGAGACTTTAGGACATCAACCCCAACAGTAGAGCAATATATACTGTCGTAGTCCCCGACAATGGCGCCAAAAACTTGATGCGTTGTGAATTGTGATGCAATTATGGTGTGAGTTTGCGGTGATGTATTAAGAGTTGAACATGCAAGTTTTCCTAATAAGACCTAGGTATAAGCCTCACTAAGTTTCCTGGTAAGTCCAGGGTCGAACACAGGGACTACTGAATAAATATGCAAAAGTTACTTCGATTCTCTTGCCGTGAAAAAACAAATAGGTTGGATAGTGTTTTGATTAAGAATTTAATCTATGCGACGAAGTGTGAACGCAGAGTTGATGAAATCGAGATTTACAATGAGTATGCGATGAACGGGTTGAGAAGGGGTTTAGCTAACACTTCCTAAGATTTCGTACATGTTATGCAATCATGCTACACACAAACAACAGTACATCATCTCACAATACAAATGTCGTAATTCTTATTTCTAAGACGCATGCGATGTATACAAAAAAGTCGTTAGGACTTATGTCTAAGCCTCTATTCTTGCCTATGCGATGATGAATGTTGCACACATAAAACAAGGTGACCATATACAATCATATCCTATTTCTAGGGTGTATGCGATGTGTAAATAACGATAGAACATATGTCTAAGTTTCTATTTCTGGCTTATGCGGTTCTAATTTGACTCTCTCAAGTCTAGATTCTACTCTCACTCTCTCAAGTCTAGATTCTATCTTTAGGCTACTCTCTCAAGTATCTCTAAAGGGTGAATGACGCATACATAAGACAAGATGATCGCATAAAATGTAAATCTTAGGTCATGCTAGCTAAGTACTTCTCAACCCATTTAGAAATTTAGCTACTCATACGAAGTGTGGAGAGATTGAACATAGATTGAAACGAGATTTTCATTTTCTATAAATAAAGTGTTGAATACAAAATAACAAATGGAACTTAAAGATAAGAAGCCCGGTAACCAATGTCTTGCTTCTCATGGTCTTTTACACTGTTTTTTTTACTCCAACTCTGTCCAGATGAATATTCTTGTTGTCACAAGTGTTGGCCCTCTCTCCCTTTGTAGCACTTTCCGAAAGTCTCTCGATCTGTACGAGAATGATCTTTTGACTTCTTCGTCTCCTTGCTCATCTCCGTCCTCTAAATCTAAGTATGAGTATGTATGTGAACAGACTAACGACTCTCTAACTTATTCTATGATATCTTGTTACAATGGTGGCCTTCAATATTTATAGAGCTCAAGGTGAAGCAGCCTTTCTCTCTGATGATTATAATGATGGACGGCCATTAAGTCGCCTGCTCTGATGCACCGATTAATGGTCACCGAAAGTTGAGTGTACTTGCTACAGTGTGGCTTTAGCGGCTTATCAACTAAATTTGGATTCGACCGTCATCAGCTTTCCATCCCATCATGATTTATTATGTTGTCACCTTGATGCGCAGTTTTTATGCAGCCACCTTTTTGAGTAACTTCTCACGATCGCATACTTTGTGATCGCAATCTTCAAGCGCACTGACGCCTAATCCCTTTGGATCGCAATTTTTCCTTGCACCAACACATTTTTCCTACAAAAATAAGTAAATTAACTGCTTTTATGCGATAGGTGCATGTGATCGAAATTTCTTCAATTTAGCGCTTTTGGACATGATATTGCTTATTTTTACCATCACATTCTCTCATTGTTTTACTTATTTGAGCTGTAATAATGTGTATTTCAACCCGTTATCATAAGATCGTGTAGATAGCTGGGGACATAGGGTGCAAGACGGAATTCACACCTACCCGATTTAGGGATAGGAGAAAGGTTGTTCTCTTAAGTACTGAATCTTGGTCTTGAACAAGGGGCCCTACCCTCACACTGGGCTAAAAGGGATCTGGTTTAGTGACTGGTTCACAAACCAATTTTTCATTAGAGAATCAGTAGGGGCTTAAGGAACAAGACGTAATCTCAGGGGTAAAATAGACATTTGACCCAGCCGTTACTACGAACAACTGTGAAGGGTCGACTTACTAATTATGATTGAATTATGTGGACATAATATATCTATAGTGAGGGGAGTGCAATTCTGGGCTTTAGTCGAGTGACCCATTAGTTAACGAATGGGGATTAATTTGGTGAAAAGAGTTTAGTCAATTATTCTCGGATCGTTGAAGTCCATGATCTGTTGGTCCACGAGGTCCTCTACTAGCTCGTAAATGGATTAACTTTAAAATAACATGATAAGTTAATTTGAAATGTTCAAATTAGAGTTAAGGAAATTAGTAATTATATGAGATATAATTACACGTTTAATTTTTGAATTAAACAAAAGTGGAGAATTAATTAATTTTTAAATATGATTTAAATATTAAATTCATAAAGGTGGTATTTGTGTAAAATTAATTTAATATTTAATATAAAATTAATTAGCATTAATTAAATTGTTTAATTATTTATTTATTATTAATTTGATTAGAAAATTAATTTTATAAAATTAATAAAGTTTTTAATTTTGAAAACAATTGATTTTGGAAATCAATTTATAAAACAAAATTATTTGTAAAACATAAAAAGATTGGAAAATCAAAATTGGAAAATTCCACTCATCTTCTCTAGTAGCTCACTCAAAACCCACTTATGTTTTTGCTTCAATCTTCAAGCATGAGGTGCTCTCCATGAAACCTTGTTCATTGCATGATTGTCCTGCAATAAATGAGAAGAATGAAGTGGAAATCGTTCATGCAAATTGTTTGAACTTGTTAAAGTTTTGTTGAAAACTTGAGAGGTTGAAGAAGTGTTCTTCAAGCTTCTGCATTGAGCTTCTTCAAATTCCCTCAATTCAAGCTTATTTTGAGTCCCACAACTCATCTAAAGCTCCAAGAGAATAGTATAGAAGATCTTGAGGTGGTTCACAACGAGAATTTGAGAAGATTTGCAGCTGAATTCGAGATTCAAGAGGTTGTACAAAGGTATGACATGAAACCCTCTTATTATTGTATAAGCATGTTTTATTTACAGTCAAAATTAATGAATTAGAATGCTTATTGATCCGTGTTGCTTCCGCTGCATGTTACTATACTCCTGCAAAATTGACATACTTTTGAACGAAGTTCCAACTTTTTAGGCCATTAGCACATGGGTTGGACATCCCCAAATTATGAAGTGACATAAACTACCTTTACGACCTCTCCACAACTCAAAAGTTGTTCAGAAACACAATTGAGGGAACATTGTTCAAAATATAAACAACAGGCTTTACTGCATATATCTAAAACGAGTCAAGAAGTTGAGCATAGCTCATCATAGATCGAACCATGTCCAACAGGATTCTATTTCTCCTTTATGATACACCATTTTGTTGAGGTGTACCTGAGACTGAGAGTTAGGACGTAATTCCATGTTCAATCATATAGTTTTGGAATCTTAAGTCTATATATTCTCCACCACGATCAAATCGTAGTGTTTTTATCTTTTTAGCTAACAAGTTTTAAACTTCAATATTATACTCCTTGAACTTTTCAAGTGCTTTAGACTTATGTTGCATTAGATATAGATACCCATATCGAGAATAATCATCTATGAAAGAGATGAAATATTCATACCCTCCTCTTGCTTTTACGTTCATCGGACCACAGAGGTCTGAATGTATAAGCTTCAAGGTTTCTTTGGCTCTATTCCAGTAAAATGCCATTTTGTCATTTTTCCTTCAAGACATGAATCACACACCGACAAAGAGTTCTCTTCTAAACCATTTAGAAGTCCACATTTCACCAATCTCTCAATCCTATTGAGATTAATAGAACCATCCTAGATGCCAAAGGTGGACATTTTCTTTAGGTGAAACTATCGGTCTTTTAACAATTTTTGTCATTTTAAAAATTTCAGTATTTAGCACAACTTTTGTAACTAATGGCCTTAGTATATATAAGTTACTTTCCATTGAACCAAAGCCTAGTTCCATTCAATTCTTAAAAATAAACACTTTATTTTCAGAAAACGATAGGGAATACTTTTGTTCAATTAGACAAGAAACAGAAATTAAGTTCCTCTTGATATGAGGAACTACGTATTCGTCATCTAATAACATATATAATTTCTACAAAAAATAACTTAAGCATGCATACAACAACAGCTTAAACGACCTTACTAGTACCGACTCAGAAAGTCATCTCTCCAACTACTAATTGTCTGTAGGAATTAAATCTCTGATAGAAAGAACATACATGATTAGTAGCTCCTAAATCAACTATCTAGGCAGAATCATCATTCTCTTCTAAGCACATTTTCAAGAAAAATAAATCAGATTTATTTTTTTCGAAGTTCTTCATTTTCTGAAGAGTAGTAGGATCAACTCCACAACCCATATCATAAACTCCAAGTTTCATCTTAGAGGACAATCCTCATTGATTGACTTCACTAGATTTAGCAACATTTGCTTTCTTTATTTGTCCTTTGATATTCAATATAGACTGGAGTTTATCTAGGGAGCTGGCATTACTGGTTTTGTCGTTAGCAACCCCATTTTTCTTGAATTGCAAAAACTCTTGTTCAAACAATTTTTGCATTGATTGCATGAACTGATATGCAGTGACCATGCTCTCAAATCTTTTGGTCAAGGCATCAGGTATGCTTGCCAAAATGTAAACTTGGGCTTTATTATTAGCCTTCATCCATATCTCGTATGCATCACGAACGTTTCGTATTGCATCAGGGGTTGGGACTTGAGGACAATCCTCAGTCATGACAATGTTGAGGTCGTTAACCACGAAAAAGGGTAAAATTACTAGAGGCAAATAATGAAAAAATACAATTTGACCTTTTTGCTAAAAAGAAACAAATTGATCTACATTAGATTTTAGCATAACTCTAAAACATCCAATCAATTTTACCAAAACTAAATGAACCCCATTTAACATCTAATTTTGCAATGATGCTTCAGTGATTTAGGACAAAAACCACCGAAGGGTAGTTAGTTGCCCCTTCACTAAACTGAGACACTCTCAACAAATTATTACATCAGAATAACTCTTGTTCCTATATCAATCAATCATCATTAATTTGGTCAAGAAATCATTAACTAACTTAACAATTTCTCGTAAGTGTGACCCTTCATTTTAGACCGTAGAGTTCCACCCTAATGAGCCAGTCGAAGGAAAAAACCAATTAAGGCAAAAATTAAAGTGATCCTATCCATTTATGGAGTTCACCTTCATGTTGTTAGGTTGTATGTCCTAAAACTCGCAGTTTGTAAAGTTAAACATATTCTATTATCAATAAAAGATGTTATTCGACATTATTTTAATAAAGTTGTTATTGAATCTATAAATTGCACTTATAAAGTCTAAATTCAATAAACTAAGATCCATGTCTATTATATAAATACTTGAAATTTATGTGGAGACATAAAAGTGGATCAGGATCAAATAAATAGTAAAAATGATCTACAGTATACGAATAAGGTTGGGTACCTTATTCTAGTAACACTATCAGATGCAACCCACTTTGTAGATGTTACAAGTTATTGTAAATATGCTACAAACGAAGGGATCCTAATTAATTCATGTATTGACATGAGGAGTGGGGACATCCTATGCAATGAGTTTGTATAAGATCGGACAAAGAAATAAGTCACTCTAACATTATAACGCTGTTTACTATTTAAAGACTGGCTATTTTGTTTAGATGACCTAGATAACTCGATCATAATCCTGAGCTAACTATGAACTCTTGTTTATTCAGAATTATCCTTAGATTTGCATAGATGAGGGTTGGCTCAACAACGCCAGCTCACTAATCCTTCCATTTCAGGCGTAAGATCCGGTAAATAGCTGCGGACATAGGGTGCAATAAAAAAAAATTCATGCCTACCTGTCTTAGAGATAGAAGAAAGGTTGTTCTCTTAAGTACTGAATCCAGGTCTTGAATAAGGGTCACCACCCTCTCATTGGCTCGAGAGGGATCTGATTTAGTGATTCAATCACGAACCAATTGTTTATTAGAGAATCAGTGGAACTTAAAGAGCAAGAAGTAATATCGAGGGTAAAACAGTGTATTGACCCAACCGTTATTATGAATAACCTTTGAAGGGCCGACTTACTAATTATGGTTAAATCAAGTGGACACAAATATATCTACAGTGAGGAGAGTACAGCTATCAAGCTATAGTGGTGTGACTTGATAGTTAACGAATACTGATTAATTTGGTCTAAAGAGTTTTAGCTAATTAATCTTAAATCGTTGGAGCTCATGATCTGTAGGTCCATAAGGTCCCTTTACTAGGTCGTAAAACATGAACATCTTGAATTAATAAATTGAGTGAATTTGTAATGATATCAATTTGAATTATTCAAATTGAATTTTAATGTGAAAATGTTCAAAATGAAATTAGGATTTGACTTTGAATAAGTTCAAACTCAAATTAAGGTTTATAATTATATTTGATATAATTAATGTTGAATTTATTGAAATTAAACGAAATTGGAGAGTTTATAATATTTTTTATTTGAGTATTAATTACATGAATAGGATTCATGTTTTAAATTAGGTGTATGATTAATTTAATATTTGTATTAAATTATTTAATTAATTAAAAATCAAATTAATTTTCAATTTCAATTCAATTTAAGAAATTGAATTTTGCTATTTTAGATTTAATTAATTATGAATTAATTAAATCAAATTTTAGTTAATTTTAGAATTGATTAAAATTTGAAATTGAAAAAATAAAAACTTGGTTTGAGTGGGTTCTTTCCACATTTATACCAAGTAGGAGTGTTCCTCCAAAATTTACACACGAATCTCATTCTTCATCAAGTTGTTGGCATTTAGCTAAGTTTGAGTGCTTGTATGCACTTTGTGTATAAAAGCTCTAAAATTGAAGATTGGAAGTGTGAATTTCTGAGTTCTTTAGAAGACTGCTGTAGAAATTTGTTTTGACCAAAAATCCACACAAACACCCTTCGCAAATTCACTCTAATTGGAGTTCCACCACTCAAATTCAAGACTGAGAATAGTAGAGAAGATCTCTTGGTGGTTCACTGCTGAATTAGAGCTGGAATCACGTGAAGAGTAGCTTGAAGTTGGGAGAATTCATCAAAGGTATGTTGTTAAAAAACCCTCTTCTTAAATTTCTGTTTAAGCATACTTTTAGAACTCAAATTAAATGTAATTAGAGTGCTTATTGATTCTGTTTGCTTCCGTTGCATGCTAGTATATCCTATCAGATATTGACCTAATACATAAACCATTCGAAGGGGGACGCTCCCAAGGCGTCTCGAGGCCATTCAATAACATATTACAGAGAAAACTAATGAAGAAGATTGTAGGACATGTTGACACACATCTCTCTCCCATTTACTATAAATACTCTCTCCATTCATTTTGATATTGACCCATGCAAACACCATTCGAGAGGAGACACTCCTAGAGCACCTCAAGGCTAAGCATAAGTCTCACGTTGTAAACATGAAGGGAGAAACGTGAGTGAAAATTTGAAGTATCGTATACATCTTTTTCCTCCCACTAAGTATTTTTAATAACCTAGGGTTTATTTAACTTAGGAAAACTATGTCTAATTATTTTTACTAAGTTATTTTTTAAGTTTTCCCAAAAGTAACACTTATTTTGAATAGTTAAACAATTTTGATTAGTGTTCGTTAAACACTTTAACAAACCTTAATCAACAATTGTATGCTTGTAGCAAATCTATCTAATTCACCTTTTCATGTCAGTTCCCAAGTAAGGGTGTTCTGCTTCCGTCAACTTAAATACCCTAGCTTAAACGAAACTAGCCTTAGACAAAAGGTCCCTTATAGATATGTATACTAAAGTTATGAAATAATTATAACATACATCCATACTATATATTATAACTCTTATAATATAAATGATGCATGTATATGTTATTAATGCATGTAACCATATAATATAACACTTATATTATATGATGTATGAGCATGCTATAAAATTAAATCATGCAACTATACATTATAACATTTATAATATAAATGATGCATGAATAATAATACATAACCTATGGTGGGATTTTACTATATGACATACAATATGACCTATATAAAATAATTAAACCATACATTATATGCATAATTTAAACACCAATTATGGACCGAGATTGGACTCCTAAAAAATTTGTTAAATTAATATAATATTTATATTAATTTAATTAATAAAAAGTCTAACTATTACAAATCAATAGTCAAACTGGGTTGAAATAAGTGAACCGAACCTTGAACTGCACGAACCGGACCGCCCAACACCCGAACCGCCCTCGAACCACTTAAACCAAGCAAACCAAATGCGAACCAGTCAAGCCACGAACCGAACCACCTGCAAATTGAAAATTTTATTCCATCTCGAAGTGTTGCAACACTGTGTCCTAGCGTTGCAAAGCTATGAAAAAATTTTCCCAACGCTGCGATACAGACTACACTATGCAGTCATGGTCTCCTTCAAATTTCCTCCGTTTTTGGCCTCGTCTTCTCCAGAAACTTATTGGGAACATGTTTGAGGTATAGGTTTTAGAAGTCTGGGTTTATTTCTTTCTTTATTATAATTATTTTTTATTTTTATTTTTTTGTAAATATGGACTTTACAATGGATAATTTTTTAAAATAGAATTAAACATTTAATTAATTCTTTCTTAAATTAAGATTATATTAGTTATTCTTCATATTGTAACCTAGATTTCAATTCTTTTACTCTATGATTCCATGACAATAATGTATGAATGAAAAAGGGTTTATCTTAAAGATAGCTGAAAAGCATTCGAATGACTCATTGCTCAATATGTGGTTGTTAAGCTGAAAGCATAGATAATAGTTGTAACAACAAAAATTCCAACAATAATAAAACAAGTAAAGACACATAGCAGTTGGTAAACCAATTCAGTGACAAACACCTACGTCTGGGGGGTTGAACGCCTAGTAAAGATAGTCTACTAATATTAAAGAGTGAAAAAGTTTATAATGTAGTACTTATCTGTAATATCCCAACTACTATAGTGGCTCACGTAGAGCTTAACTCACACGTCACCTAGGCTCCCTCTAGATGTGAAACTCCCTCTTAACTAAACTTAGGTTCCTTCTAAGTACGAACTTGATCTACGGCCCCGATCAGGAGCAATCAAAAGCATCGTTGCCAATTCCAATCAAACAATATAGATCAGTAATGGATTTGTATGTATAATGACTTCAGTCGTGCTCGTTAATATTAACTAAGAATACCTCGACCCCAATAGTGTATGAGACTCCCTCTCACGACAGTATCTTTCCTAAGGTCAGTGAACTCCCTTCACTGATGATTCTGAGGAACTCCTGAAGATGAAGAACTCCCTTCTTCGAAGTTTAGTCTTAGACTCCCCTTAAGACTAAGAATCTCTTTTATGGCAGCTAGGGCTTAGGCTCTCCCTAAGTCGTAATAATCATCAAAGTCTTGTATTCAACGGAAGAAGAACTTATACGGCAGAATAAAGTGAGCAATGAAGAAGATCACAATGTAGGACAATTTGGCCAAAGGCTGCAAACATATTGCTTTAAAAAAATCCAAATCGGCGTAATAAAAAATTGCTCATTGAAAGCATACCAAAACACTCATTTTATAGATGAATCCAGAAAAGGAAACATCTCCCAAATAGGAGAAAATAAGTCGCGTTGCAATAAAGAAAACTATCAGACTACATCAATCTGTCAGATATTTCCATATTAGGAAAGTATTTCGCAGGAAAATATTCTGATGTCAAAATATGATGTTAGTACTTTATTTGAGACATCTGTAATGCCACTGCCTTAATGAAAATTATAACAACAACAAACTGAATCTCCAACGATCTTCTCCTTTGGCTTATAATTATTTTATAGGTAGAACACAAAACAAACAACAAACATGACTAAATGTCATTAAAGAAGTCTTTACAAAAGCATTACCATCAGATAAAACTAGAACAAGCCACAAAAAAAAAAAAAAAATCAAGCACCATAAGAAGATGCTCCAGTAGAACGCACCAAAGCAGCACGCATTGTAGTCAGCAAACCAATCACTATGTTTTTTTGCTTCTAAAGCTTCTGAAGCTAAACATCAATGTCTTTAAGATCAGATGACAAATGAAGCAGAACACGGCTGCCGAAAGGGGATTCAATAAATCCCTTACAGAGACAATCAACAAAAGCGTCTACAGTAGGAGCTGCAAGATCATGCATATGAAAGTTCTGTAGATGTTTTGGATGGATAGAAATAAGTGTTGAAGCTGGACCAACAATTTCATCATAATAAATAATGTCTGATTTCTGAGCCAAAAACACCCCAGAAATCAACTGGGATAACAAATGGGAAGCTTTAAAGCTTGAGAACCGATATGACATTTCATTTGATTCATAACAAAAGCACCAAAATCAAGAGAAGTACCAGTAACAATCTGAAACAACAGAGTAACTAGGAAGATAGATAAACCAAACTTATGAGAAGATAAACACCTGTTGAATATGCCAATCTTGTGAAGAACGACTTATTTTGAGCTCAAGATTGTAGTGGATATTTGCCTTTTCTTGGGCCAAGACGAACAGGCCCCACTAGTTAACTCAAAAGCCAGCTCCCTCCAAAATGGTCGCTTTTCAGGAATCTCTCCTGACACTATTCTATTTAGAAACTTATTAATCAAATCATATTGAAGATAAATGCATGGCGACGCACATGCACTTTCTGGAAATTTGGACTGTTGGGATTATCAAACTCAGGGGAGAGATTGACAATAAATTCTCGCACTAACTAAGGATAAAAAGGGCATAAATTTAGCACCATTTTGTCCAGCTAGGCTTGTAGAATCATATTAACAAGATCAAAACATTCTCGAGTTCGGCCAGATAGTTTCTTCTCATCAACAATCCTCCTTTGCACCACATATTTCCACATGCTGGCACATTGTTTAGTATGAAAGGATATACCATCGAAAGGAATAGAAGAAACATGCAGTGGAGTAGTTGCTTTCTTTGTTTGAGTTATGACAAATGCTCTAGTAACCCAATTAGGAGAAGGCTTGTCAAGATCAACAGAGGTTTTCAATCCATTGTCTTCAAAAGAATCAAATACAACCTTGGGCTCATCTTAACCAAATTCATAATTAGATATCTATGATGACACACTATCAACACTTTTGACATCTGTAGGTTTTTTCTTAGAAAGTTCAGACAGAGGAACATTATCATTTGAATCTTCACTATCAACACTTTTTACATCTTTATTCTCATGAGAACCTTCAGAATGAATTTCAGCTTCCACAACATTTAGATCATTTCCAACAACTTCCACAGGAGGAACCCTAACCCCTTCTTCAACATTACTCGGATTTTCAACTTCCTAAATAATAGTATCAACAAAAACTTCAGAATCCGTATGAGTAGGTAAAGATGCAACAAAGGTCAAAGTTTCAAACATGAATTTGTTAACAAAATCATTTAATGCATACACATCTGAGTTAGGCAGTAAGACATTTTCTGACAGGAATAGACTCAGAAAGAATGGTCTTCAAAACAAAATCAGCAGCAGTCTTAGTATCTTTCACAAATTGTTCATCGGAAACCTTGGCTTCAGGATGATCTTGATTAGAAATACTAGGGACATCTTTAAGGTTTTTAGAAACAAACACTATAATGACTTGACTTTCTAGGACTTATATTAGGTTGTTACTATATATATGCATAAATCTCAAAACAACTCTTTCACAAATTTTAACTAAATCAAACGAATTTTATTAAATAAATAACTTTAGTAAAATCTAAATAACTAAAAACCTTTGATTGGAGTCCCCCTAAAATATAAGTTAAAATAAATTTCTTGAAGTTTTATAAATAAAAATTTCAACAGTGGAACTTTAAGTTCAAACATCAAGACTGAAATTTAAAACACTCAAACATGAAAACATGAGCGGAAGCATCTCTCTAGTCCCAATGGCACGATCATGAATTCCTTTTTCCATTCGTCGGTACGTCCTTGTACTTACTTGAAAAACATAACATAAAAAATGATGAGTATAAAATACTCAGTAAGTAATCCCACTACCGAGGTCAGGCTAAACATCTATGTCCTCTAGATGCCATCTCTAGTGGGACATGCAAAAACCTCTACTTTCCATGGGATAGTCATTTAGTGGATAATTGAACCCGCCCACCTGTAGGTGAGATATACCCACTGTAATAACCCGACCCCCTAGGACTTAGGTTAGGTCGTTACTAAAATAAATGCATGCATAGAATTTAAAACGACGCCCGGTTATGTTGAAATAAATGCTAATTAAACAAGAGAAGTTCAAAAGACATTTATTAAAACAATAATAGGGTACCCATAATTCGTAAAGACTATTAAAGGTATATAAAAGAAATAATCCTTAATAATAAGTTTAAAACGATAAAACTAAACATTAAGGGGAAATATAAGGACTCTAAATGTCATGATGCGGAAACATAAAAACTAGTCCCAGTGGCTCGATCACAAATTCCGCTGCGCCATCGTCGGTGCATCTCTACCCTTACCTGAAACATCAACGTAAGAAAGAATGAGTATGAAATACCCAATAAGTAACCCCACCACTTGGGCCAGGCTAGGCATCTATGTTCTCTAGATACCCACATATGGCACATAAATGCATGTAACATATAAGAGACTGAGTCTTATCCTATTGTAGTTAAGTATGCCTATAAAACTGGTGAATCCAGAAGGAAACACAAACTGGTGAATCCCGAAGGAAACACAAACTGGTGAATCCCGAAGGAAACATAAAACTGGTGAATCCCGAAGGAACACAAACTGGGGGCATCTAAGTAATCAATAAGGATATTCACACAGTCCTAACGTGCTAAAATTCAACATGGTACGGTTCTAAAGCATACATAAAAAAAATCCTTAACACCATGGCTGTATCACATACCCATAACTCTTAACAACATATTATACATCATCCATGTATAACTTATACCATAAAGCCACAACATACATTATGCCTCAATGCCAGCAGATTAGACATCGACATATGAAAACACATACTATCACATAATAACGATCAAGTACTCAGGTGTGCATGTAAATAAATCAGAATTTGTGCCAGAACATACTTCGATTCAAGTCACACTGTCAATCAACATGCTCACATTTACCATAACATACACTTATCATGCTAGCATACAATTAGAGCCTAGCCCGTGGGCAGTTCTAATGATAAGATTACTTACCTCGAAGTCAAGTTCATATATTAATCCAAACTAATGCTCTTCAACAAAATAAACCTTGAATTAAGTCCCTTAATACAGACATGATACTAAATTTCAGTCTTTGAAATCAGAACCTAACATAAAAATTTAAATCAGACGGTCACCAAAACTTACCCAAACGAAACTAGCAAGACTTCGACTCCAAAATTTCCTCTTAGCAGATTTTAGAACTCATGGCAAAACGCCAATCTGAACATGATTTTAGTCCCAAAAATTAGTAACTTAATTTTCTTATAGGTACCCTTAACCCAAAAGACAAACAACCCAACTACTCACCCAAACTTAACAATTCCTGACGAAAAAAATCAATCTCCTCCTCGATGAGCAACGTTCTCAAGATCCTCTGAATAACGCTTCTGCAAGTCCAAACTTAACGAATTTTAATCCAAAATTATTCCAAAACAAACCACACCCAAACTCCCAGGAAAACACCTAAAACTAAGAATCTTACCCAAAAGAGGTGTGACAGCAACCGCGACGATGGTAAGAGCTGGGCGGCGTTGGATGAAGAAGCGACGCCGGACAAAGAAGCAACGTCGGACGACAAGATGGATCAGCAATGACGTCGAACCCACGATCTTTGATCTGGCACCCGCGGATGGCTGAGAGTCGACGACGACCGTCACGGTGTGAGTAGAGGCATGCGAAGCCCTAGTGCGAAAGGTCGGCGGCGAGGCGAGGCGTGAACACGCGACTGAGAAGGGAGAGGTCGCATGGTTTGGGTTGCCGAGAGAGAAAGGGATGTGAGCTGCTGGGATTCGTGGTTAGCGACGGACGTGAGGGGCGATGGCTGTGAGGCTGTCTCTTATACACATCTAGATGTGTATAAGAGACAGCACTTAAATCCTCGCATTCATACTTTAAATTCAGAATTCCAAACATGCCCTTCAACTAAGGACAAATACTGAAAAGGGGAAAAGTTTTACATTAATAATAAATAAATAAAAAGGTGTGGGGTGTTACACCCACAAACCAATCCCATAGGAGATAACTAACCTCTAGTGAAATCCCATAGGAGATAACTAACCTCTGGTGAAGTCCCGAAGGAGATCACTAACCTTTGGTGAGTCTTAAAGGAAACACAAACCTCTGGTAAATTCCAAAGGAAACACAAACATCTAATAAATCCCGAAGGAAACACAAACCTCTAGTGGGTATCTAATTACGGGTAAGGGGTAACTATCATTATTATCAATAACATGCATCATAAACTAAAGTCCTACAATAACGCAAATACATATCATCATGCTCAATATTCTTCTAGAAAAGCATATAAAAAATTTAATCCATGCTTGCACTCATAATATGCTTCAAAACATAATTAAAATAAGCTTATTTTTCCTCATACATCTCAATGCAAACAATCTTAGAATCCTCAAAATTATTCTTAAACTTATCGTCTAGCACAAAGACAGTTTCAATAGTAAGATTACTTAGTTTCAATAGTAAGATTACTTACCTCGAATTGAAATTCAAAAATTAATCCAATAAATCAACCTCTAACAAAAACTTTAATTAATGTCCCAAACGCTTTGTTTACTCCAAATTTATTCCAAACTTCACTCAAAGATTCAAATCTATAGATAAACCATAATTTAGGATTTAAAATCTAATTTCCAAAATTTATAACTAATCCAAAAAGTTTCATAGTCTTAATACTCACCAATTATGCACTCCAAAGCTCTGAAACATGTTGAATAGTACACAAACGATTTTTAAAAACTTGAATCGATACTCCAAATCTTATAAGTAAATCAAGTTGGCGCAAAATTTTGTGTGTACTAAAGAACCAATCGAGAAATCCAAAGAAAAATCATCAACAACTCACCAAATAAAAATCTGGCGAGTAGCATCGGTGGATGCACAATGGCGAACGGCTAAAAAAAATGAAAGTAACAAAAAATTTTCTCTCTAATTGACCTCTCTTTGGAATGAAGTAAATGGCTTAGAATGAAGTGGATGGTTATATTTATAGAGGAAAAATTTTCCTAATCTTAAATTATTTGGGATTCCATAACTTGAAGTAGTAGATAGATTAGATTTCTTTTTTTAGTAAGACATTTTCTCTAATTAGGAAATCCATATTTTAATTAATTAGAAAATCTATCATTTAATTAATTTAAATTAAATCTAAATTTCTCTTGTCAACTCAATTTAAATTAATTATCTTCTCTAATTTGGATCCAAACTCCAAAATTAAATGGATATTTGTAATACATAGTAGAATAAGAGAAAAAAATCTAAAAATATACTACATCTTTAAAATATTTGCAAATATGGATGAATTGACTAGTCAATCTTTAATTTTTTTTTAATTTCCAATTTAGTCCTCCCTTGTCTTATCTTGTCGTGCACCTTCTCTTTTTTTAGTCTTTTTTTTTCTTTCTTTTCTTTGATTTTTGCTTCTTCCCTCCATTTTTTTTCATTTTTTTTCTTTCTCAGTTTTTGCTACTTCCCCCCCCCCCCCTTTATTTTATTATTTTCTTTATCCAATTTTTGGATCTTTCCTTTTATTTTTTCTTTTTTCATTTCTTTTTCTTTCTTTTATTTTTTATTTTCTTTCATTTCCTTTCCTTTTTTTTTCTTTTTTTAATTTTCTTTTCTTTCTCCAATTTTTTCTTTTTTTCCCTTTTTTTTTCATTAGAATTATGAGGTTGAGTCTTGTACCCAAGACTTGAAAGTACTCAATTCATAAATGACTTAACACCAACAAGTCAATCATCAACTTTGATTATTATAACAAATAATAAATATAAATAGCAAATGAAAGTCTATCAGTGATAGACACTAATATTTTCTATCATTGATAGTTTAATCTTTGATTATATTTTCATAGTTAATAGCCACTTATAGAAATCTATCATTGATAACCAACTTAGTGAATTTAATTAATAAAGTTGAATCTCGAACTAAAATGTAAGTGGAATGCCTAGAAGGTATCACTAATAACATGTTTATCAATGATAGAAGCTATCATCGAAAAGAAAAGGGACTTATAAATGTTTGGGAAGGACAAGAAAGAGGCAAAAAGGTGTTCAGTGGCTGATAGAAACTACTACTAATAGCATATTATCGATGCTAGAAGCTACCCGATAGCACATTATCAGTGATATAAGCTACCACTGATAGCACGTTATCAGTGATAGAGAACTATCACTGATACTATGATATCCGTGAGATCATTGATACCATCTTATCAGTGATGTTATCAGTGACAGAAGCTATCACTAATAACCACAATATGAGTGATGTTAGTGATATCGGTGATAGAACTTAGGTGATATCTATATATCGAGTTTTTTTCAAAGGTGATAACCAATTATAGAAGTCTATCATTGATAGTCTTAAGTGTTAATATTTCAAGGTTGATTCTAATTTATGAAAGTCTATCACTGGTAGCGACTGATAGTTGCTATCAGTGATAGCCATGATAAAAGATTATTAGTGATAGTTATTGTGGTAATCAAAGTTGTTGATCTTCTTTCAAAGTTGATCACTATTTATAAATCTATCATTGATAGCCACTGATAGCCTTAAGTATTGATATTTCAAGGTTGATTCCAATTGATGAAAGTGAATCAATGATAGCTTCTGATAATTGATAGCAAATTAAAAGCTAATATTTCAAGATTGTATTAATTTTTCTCAAATTGAAAGCTATCACTTATAGCAACTATCATCGATAGCAATTGATAGCAACTATCAGCAGTAGTAGCTGATAGCAGCTATCAGTGGCTATCACTGATAGCAGCTATTAGTGATAGCTTTTAATTCGAGAAAACTGGCAAGAAGAGAGCAAAATGGTGGCTAGGCATGGGTTTCTTAGTCTTTTACAATTTTTTGATCTATATATGCAATTATTTTATCCTTGTACTACATATTCTATTATTATGGGCTTGAATTCTATTTATGCAACTAGTCCAAATTAAATAGATAAATTTAGAACCACAATGTCTCATTTTCTTCTTAAATTTTAGATTCATTTTAATTTTCGAAATCCTAATTTTTTTTTCCTTTTTCTTTATTTTCAAACCTTTATCTAAAATAATCCATAAATACTAAATCTCTTATCAAATTAATCTTAACCCAATTAACTTCTCCAATTAACATAATTTTGGCTCCAAACTAAATTTAAAGGGAACATACAACCCAAAAGTTGAGATAAATTACATCCTTCCAAATATTTAATCAATTTAAAAACAGACTTTTCCCAAAATAAATTAATACTTTCCCTTAAATTGAATTAACATTTCAATTCTTTACAAACATCTTTTAAATCAATTATCTTTGCTTCCAAATTAAATTTTTAGCTCCCGTTTATCATAATAATGTCCAAATATTTCAAGATAATTTAATGTAAATTATCTAAAAAATTCAAGATATTACATAAGTCGTGCATGCTATCGATGAACCTTTAGATGAAGGCTTACTCTTTACAAGGTATATTTCAACTCCTTTTCCTACTAAGTCAATCAGAGTAAGAGACGAAGAACTTACTTTCTCTTTTCCTTTTGTTTCCACTGGTTAGCTTGTACCAGACCGTCTTCGTTTCGCCAAAGGGGGAGGAACACCAACTTCTTTCTTTGCAATAAACATTCCACAAACACAGACACGGTAGTTGTTTGTAGCAATCAGAGACACATCTTCAACTACTCATTTTCTATTTGCTTTTTCCTTATATCTTATCATTTTTCTTCTAGATGTTTGAGCACTAGTTCTTGTACTACCAGTAGAAAATGTAATACAAGATTGACAAGACACCAAAACTCAAGCAGACCTCTACACCAGGATAGTTGGAAACAAAAACCACCAACGATTTTTAGAGAACAATAAACACACCCACCTTGTGAAAAATTTGAATTTGGTCCTCCATTTTTAGAGGGGTTGCCCATCACATCATGGTTACTTCTATGATTCTAAAGATAATAAAGATTGTGTTGAGTGAGCTTTCCAATGGGACTACTAAAACATCAACAAAAGTTGTTAATGTCGGTTCATCTAGTCAAATGCATCCACCTAAACCGTTGAGGGATCCTCAATGTGGGAGGGTTACCAACCCCTACTCATTATATGGGTTTTACAGAAGCCCTAACCATCATAAGAAATGGATAATTGAGGACCCATTGTCTATAAACAGGCAATGAATTATGTGGACAAAGATGAATGAGCCAAAGCTATGGATCTTGAAGTGGACTCTATGTATTCAATTTAGTTTAAAATCTTATAGAGTAACCTGATTGGGTCAAATCTATAGGTTGCAAGTGGGTCTACAGGAGAAAAAGGGGTGTTGATGGTAAGGTATAAATCTTTAAGGCTAGACTGGTGGCAAATGGTTATACCTAGGTTGAGGGAGTGGACTATAAAGAAAATTTCTCACCTGTTGCCATGTTAAAGTCTATCCGAATTCTTCTGTCCATTGTTGCATTTTATGACTATGAGATTTGGCAAATAGATGACAAGATTACTTTTCTGAATGGTAATCTTAAGAAGACCATCTATATGCAACAACTAGAGGGATTCATCTCCCAAGGTAAAGAGAAAATGGTTTGCAAGCTTAATCAATCCATTTATGGATTGAAACAAGCTTCTCGATCTTGGAATATAAGGTTTGATACTACCGTCAAATCTTATGGCTTTGATCAGAATGTTGATGATTCTTGTGTCTACAAAAAAATCATGAACAGTTCAATAGCTTTCATAATGTTGTATGTGAACGATATCCTACTCATTGGGAGTGATGTAGGTCTACTGACTGACGTTAAACAGTAGTTAGTGGCCCAATTTCAAACAAAATATTTGGGAGAGGCGCAGTTTATTCTAGGGATCCAGATCTTCAGGGATCGCAAGAACAAAAAGCTAGTCTTGTCTCAGGCATCGTACGTTGACAAGATTCTTTCAAATATTCGATGTAGAATTCCAAGAGAGGATTATTACCTTTCAAGCATGGAATTGTCCTTTCTAAGGAATAGTGTCCTAAGACACCTCAAGAGGTTGAAGAAATGAGACGGATCCCCTATGCATCAGTTATTGACAACCTAATGTAGGTAATATTATGTACTGAACTTGACATTTGCTATGCAGTGGGGATAGTCAATAGATATCAATTTAACCTATTTCAATTGGATGACCTAGGCAACTTAGTCAACTAGTTTGGTTCTTATTTCAATTGGATGACCTAGGCAATTTAGTCTTAATCCTAGATGTATTCTGAACTCCTGTTCACAAGGGAGTGTCATTTGATTTGTATGGGTGAGAGTGGTCAATTTTTCGACTCAATAAGCCTACCATTTAAGGGACTAGACCGAGTGAGAAGGTGGGAACATAATAATACAAGATAGAATTCACTCATTCTCGACTTCAGGCTAAGTAGATGAGTGTTTCCTTAAGTAGTGTCCTTGGGACATGAACAAATGACCCTATCCCCGAGAGGGGTTTCTGTTTATTGGTTGGACTATAAACAAGCTGTTCATTAGAGAAGCACTGGTACTTAAGGATATAGAGGTAACCCAATGGTAAAATGGTAATTTGACCCAATTGGTGTTATGGACACTCGTGAAGGACTAACTTGCTGTTCTTGATCTATATCCATGGACACAACAATATATATGTAGTGAGAATAATGCATCTATGGGTCTTAGGGGAATGTTCCCACAGTTAATGAATATTAATTAATTTGATTAATGAGTTTAGCCATTAATGTCATATCATTGGAACTTCTGATTTGCAAGTCTACCAAGTCCCTTTGTTAACTTACTAAAGGATATTAAAAAGGAATGATTTGAATTGTTCAAATCAATTTGAGGAAATTGTATATTAATATGATTAACATGAAACTGATTATGGATGTGTTCTATAATTTAAATTAAGTTGGATAGAAATATTTAAATGAGATTCAAATATTTAATTCAAGTAAATTAGATTAATAAAGAATTAATTAATTAAATTAATACAGAGGTGGTGCACATAAATATGCGATGTTTATTTATGTTAAATTGGATTTAATGTATAGATGCTTATTTAATTAATGTGCTAATTAATTAAATAAACGATATTTAATTAACTGAGCATAAGGGTAAATTGTGAAAGACTTGGAAAATAGATTAACCCTTCTCCATATAAATTCTTCCTTATGATCCTTTTAGGGCTATAATTGATTTTTCGTGAGATTTACCCTGGCCACCAAAACACAAATCCTTTCTTTACTCTTTAAGAGAAATCTTTCTACCTCTTCATCTTCCAATTAGTCAGATACCACCCATTCTTCTATTGGAATCCTTGACTTGTTATTCTCGTGGTCATATTTAAGTTCGATTTAGAAGAAGTTCGTGCCAAGATCGAGAGGATTTTTCATGGAGCTCGGGAATCTTCAAAGGTAAGAATGGTTCTCTCTTAGTTTCCCTTATCCAAAGCATGTTCATATGTTTATCCTTCATATGTTCTGTTTTAGAAGACTATTTTTATTTATTCAAAAATCGATTTTCAAGATGCAAGGTGCTCACACGCTTCCACTCAAGATTCGATCCTTACACTGTAGTCTAGAAAAGCACAAAGTAAAGTTGCATATTTTACTCTACCATGGAGGCAGAGTATGTAGTAGCATATGAAGCTGCCACAGAGGCTATATGGCTTAGGAAGTTTTTTTACTGATCTGGAAGTTATTCTAGACATGTCAAAGCCCATCACTTCTTATTGTGATAATAGTGGTTTTGTGGCAAAATTGAGGGAGTCTTGAAGTCACAAACAAGGGAAACATATAGCAAATATCATCTTATTCGGGAGATTGTGCATCGGGGGATGTGATCATCACAAGGGTCGTTTTGAAGCACAATATTGTTGATCCATTTACAAAGGCTCTCACGATTAAAGTTTTTAGGGTCACTAAAATGTTTGGGTATACGAGGAATGCATCATCTAGTCTAGGGCAAGTGAAAGATTTTTACTAGGCACGTGGTATATGTATTAGTTTATTGTCTTGTGTATTGTAATTAGCTTTTGTATTTTGTATTTGTGCACCCCACTAGCTTTAGGACAAGTGGGACATTGTTAGGGTTGATTCTCTAAATCTCGTGGTCTTGTAGTTTATGATCTTTATTTGTACAAACAGATTATTTATTTAATAAAAATAAGTAGATCATGTTTGAGTAATAACCTAAAGGGTCTGTAGTAGATGGATAAGGTTGGGTACTTTATCCTGGTGACACTATGGATACGACCCACTTTGTAATTGTTATAATTATTGTAAAGTGTTACAAATGATATGATCATGAGTCATTCATGTGGACATATGTGAACGGGGATATCTTATACAAATAGTTCGTATAAGACCAGACCACAGAGTCTCTTTATAACACCGTTACTATAAGATACTTACATTTCACCAGGATGACCATAAGTGACTTGACCTCAATCCTTAGTGAGTTGTGAACTTCTACCTATGAGGGTGATCCTTTAATCTGCAAGGGTGAGAGTAGCTAGATACATCAGCTCAATATGCCTACCATTTTGGGGTTTCGTCTGATTGAAGAGTTGGGAATACAGCTACAGATTTTGGGGATCAGTTTTTTTTACTGATTTGGAAGTTGTTCAAGACATGTCAAAGCCCATCATCCTTTATTGTGATAATAATGGTGTTGTGATGAATTCCAAGGAGCCTAGAAGCCACAAACGTGGGAAGCATATAGAGCGCTAATATCATCTTGGAGATTATCCATCTAAGGACGTGATCTTCACAAAGATCGCTTCAGAGCACAATGTTGCCAATCCATTTATATAGGTTCTCACGACTAAAGTGTTTGAGGGTCACCTAGAGTGTCTAGGTCCACGAGACATGTATCATCTAGTTTAGGGCAAATGGGAGATTTTTACTGAGTATGTAATGTATGCCCTAATTTATTATTTTGTGTACTATCATTAGCTTTTGTACTTTGTATTTGTACACTTCATTAGCTTTAGGACAAGTTAGAGATTGTTGAAGTTGATGCCCTAAATCACGTTGTCTTGTAGTTTGTAATCTTTATTTGTACAAACAGATTATTTATTTAATAAAATAAGTGTTAATTTATTTGACATTTAGTTGCATTAACCTAAAACCAATAAACTAAGATCCAAGGTTATTCGATGTAGCTTAAACATATATATGGTGACATATAGGTGGATCATGTTTAAGTAATAACATAAATAGTCTGTAGTAGATGAAAAGGTTGGGTACCTTATCTTGGTGACACTACAGATACGACCCACTTTGTAATTGTTACAAATGATCTGATCGCAAGTTATTCATGTGGAGATATGTGAGTGGGGGTATCCTATACAAAGAGTTTGTATAAGATTAGACAATGGAATGTTGAGTCTCTTTTTATAACATCATTACTAGAAGAGACTCACATTTCACAGGATGACCATAAGTGACTTGACCTTAATCCTGAGTGAGTTGTGAACTTCTGTCTATGAGGGCGATCTTTTGATCTTCATGAGTGAGAATGGTCAGATATGCCGACTCAATATGCCTACCATTTTGGAGATTCATCTGATTGGGGAGCTAGGAATACGACTATGCAATAAGGAATTCACTTATTCCCATTGTTAAGGTAAGTAGGTAAATTGCTCTCTTAAGTGTTGATTTCGGGTTTTGAATAATGTGACGTCTCACCCTTTTCTTGCCCAAGAGGTATTTAGTTATAGTTGGACTATGACTAATTGTTCATTAGAGAGAGATTAATGGTACTTAAGGAGCTAGATGTAAGTACAAAGATAAAATGGTAATTTTGGCCCAGCTATACTTACGAACAATTTGTGAAGAGTCAATGCACTATTAATTGGTTATATCAAATGGACATAGAAATATATCTACAGTGAGAAGGATGTGGTTGTCAGTCTTTAGTGGAGTGGCCGACAGTTAATGAATGAAGATTAATTTAATTAAAGAGTTTAATTAATTAATCTCGTATCATTGGATCTTCAGTCTATAGGTCCACAAAGTCTCCTTGTTAGCTCAATAAAGATTAATGAGAATCAAATTAATTTTGGATTATTTGAATTGTTTGAGTTAATTAAAAGGAACTAATTATATGTGATACAATTAATATAATGTATATGATACATTATAATAAAAAGTTTAATGAGAGAAATAAATATTTGAATAAAATTCAAATATTAATTATATTAATACGATTCATATATAGACTATAGATTAAAATTAATATGAATTTGATTCATATTAAATCTATAGATATATGAGAGAAATTAAACTAAGATTTTCAGCTCCATACAACATAGGGATTGGCACGCTTTCGGGAAGAACATAGAATAGTAGAGGATCCAGCATGCAGAACATGGCGATTATTAGATTAGAGATGTTGTAATATACTCTTTCTCATAACTTCTCATACCATACTGGAATGGGTAGTAAGAATCAATGATCTTGATTAGCCTACCTTAGTTTTATAATTGAATTTTATTAATTAGGTTATATATTATATGAGATATAATGTATAGTTTAAATTAATTATATTAAATTAATTAATATAATTATTGAAATTTAAATATTGAAATATTGAAATAACTCCCTTTAGTTATTTTACAATGGTGGGGGGGAGTTATTCTACAAATTCCTCCTATCTCTCCATGTGGTGTGTAAAGAAATTAGTTTTTTTAGAATATGTGAAAATTCAAGAGATTTAATCTCTCTTTCTTCATTCTCCATTTCCTGTACACTTTCTGTCAAGAACACTCATTTCCTTTCACCAAAATTAAATCAGAAGCTCACAACTCTTTGTGATTCTCACCTTGAGAATAACTCAGATTTCATTGTGGTGGCATCCAAAGGAGGTTGTTGTATTCAAGAGAAATTGTTGTGTTCGTGATTCAGTGGAGGAGATTTGTTCACCAGAGAGGAAACGTGAAGAAAGGTTTTTCAAAGGTTAGTATTTCTTTTTCCTTATTCTTCTCTTTAAATTCAATAAAAAAAACATGCTTAAGAGTGTATGTTTATTTTGTTTCTATCTTCCTTTGTTTTATTGAGTTCTATAAAATGAAATTCGAGATACAAGGCGTTCGTACGCTTCCATTTTGGAAATTCTAATCCCTTCAGTCTGGTCTTCTTTCCAGGTTCGATGTTGGCCTCTCCCCGCTCTCATTGTTGAATCTAACTTTGCTGAACTTATTAATGTTGTTAACAGTGAAGGGCCTGATTTATCTGAGTTGAACTATTTTATATTGGAAATTGATGCTGAAAGGATTGAATCTCAATGTGGAAGCGATTTAATGCTTTGTTTTTTAATTAAGATAATGAACTAACATAATTAAATCTAAATAACAGAGAAAATACCTTAATATAGAATTGTTCTTCAAATTCTCCAAGTTTTCCTTTGATGAATCTCCAAGATTAGGAACAAAAGAACACCACCAATTAGACCTTCCTCGCTATGTCTACGGCAAGGAATTGAGATTGTGGAATCCTTAATTTTGGGGAAGGAAAAGAAGATTTTCTTCTATCATTTGTTTGAGGGAGTTTTTGAGAGATTGAGAATGTAGTGAGACCTTTTGTATTTTGTGCTCCCTTTTTCACTGTATCTAATACAGAATCACACAAATACGTGATAGGAGTTAACTCCCCTCACTCCACTAACTCCCCCACTCCCGCAACTATACAAGAGTTAATTCCTCTTTTTAGTATTATTATTATATTTATTTAATTCAAATTTAAATTTAATCTAATTTAATTTTGAATAAATAGATAAATAAATAATCAAACTAATATTTATTTATTTTAATTAAACATCATATATTTTATTAATTTAACATTTGAATCATATTCAAATATACTTTTCACTTATAATGTAAGGTTTTAATATGACTTTCTTTCACATTAATTTTATTCTATAATTTTAATATGAATCCAATTTATATTAATTTACTATTTGAATCTTATTCAAATGTTAATCTCTCATTTTATGTAGTTTTAATTATAAATCATACTTATAGTTAACTATACTTTATATTATTCATATCATATATGTTTAATATATATATTTATTTCCCTTAAATAATTTGAATAATTCAAACTATTCCAAAACTACTTTCTTGTTTTATTTTTAGTGAGTTAGTAGAGGGCTTAATGGACGTAAAGATTAGAGGCTCTAATTATTCGAAATTAAATTAATTAAACTATTTACTTAGATTAATCAACATTCATTAACTGTGGGTCATTCCACTAAAGCCCACGATTGCACTCTTCCCACTGTAAATATATTTATGTGTCCATGGATATAACCAATTCTCAGTAAGTCGAGCATTCACAAATTGCTCGTAATCATAGTAGGTCAAATTACCATTTTACCCCTATAATTAACTCTTACTTCTTAAGTCCCACTAATCCTCTAATGAACAAACTATTTATGATCCAACCATAAACAAATCCCTCTCAGGCCAATATAAGGGAGGGGGCCCTTATTCAAGACTCGTAGTCAGCACTTAAAGGAGCAATTCATCTACTTTTCCTTAAGGAGAGAATGAGGAACTCCATCTTGTGTAGTTATGTTCTTAGCTTCTTACTTGGACAAATTCCCAAAATGGTTGACATATTAAGTCGACAACACGGGCCACTCTCACCCATATAAATCAAAGAACTGTTCTCATAGACAGGAGTCCATAACTCACTCAGGATTGAGATCAATTTACCTATGGTCATATATGAAATGTTAATCTTTTCAGTTAACGGTGTTACCAAGAAAGATTAACTATTTTGTAGTCTTGTCTTACACAAATTCATTGTATAGAATACCTCCATTCACATGTCTACACATGAGTGACTTGAATCAAATTGTTCGTAACACTTGTAATATTTGTAACAATTACAAAGTGGGTCATATCTATAGTGTTATTAGAATAAGGTACCTAACCTTATCCATATACTATAGATCTTTTAAATTATTACTTGAACACAATCCAACTTTATGTCGACCACCTACTATTCAAATTACATAAAATAACCTCATATCTTAGTTTATTGAATTGAGTAAAGCAAGTCAGGCATAGATAAATAACTTCTTATTTTATTAATAGATAATATATTTATGGATTACAAACTACAAGATATAGGACATAAATCCCAATAAATACCTTGGTTATGGATGCTCAGGTCGACTCCTTTCTTGTCTGTGTTCTACGAATGGGGCAACCCATTGCCTCGCTTGTGCAAAGGTGTCTGGTTGCAGTCATAGAGTTCGTTTTGTGAATTCCTCTTCTTGCGTCTCTGGAATTATTAGTAGGAATTATGTTGTTGCTCCTGGATGATTTTCTTCTCTGTCAAATATTTCTGGTAGCATGAACCTTTCCTAATATTTATGCAATATTCCTTTTAAAAGAATTATTCTTTTACTACTAACCGGAGAAATTAAAAGAAGTAAATGGAGAGGAATTTCATCCCATTTGAGATAAAAATGAAGTTACTCTTTAAAAAAAATATTGAAAGTTATAAAATATATGTGGATGAGAGTAATTTTCATACATCTTCTACATGAAATGCCATTTTCACACAACAATAATGAGTGTTGACAGATTTGTAATTTTCCTCTGTGTCATTTAATTAAAAGGCCGCTTGCTAAATTCCAATGACTTTCCAACAACTTTGTCATTTTCTCAGTTGCCAAACAAATACTATCTTCATCACAAATGCTACCATTGTTGCATTATTCCAACATATATATGATTACTGTTTCAAAGGGATTATTATAAATTAAACTTGCCTAGCTCAACTGATATATAAATTCATCTAAAATTAATATGTTTAGAATTTGTGGTAAATAAAGAAGTTTATTTTAATATTCTTGGTTGTAAGAAGTCGTATATAAGAATGGGATTTTGATAAAAAAAAAAAAAAAAAAAAATGTGACGAAAGATTCAAATGATAGAAACTATCTATGTGTTTTTATGAATTCTAACTTTTTAAGTTATAAGGACTAAATTCTAACGTTCTCTAAATCAGAGAAATAAAATTTAATTGAATAGATTAAATCATTTGTAACTTCATTTTTTTCACGGTAAAGTTTCAAATTACAAATATTTGATTATTAACATATTTATATGTTAATTGGACTAATATGCTGTTAAATCTTTAATAACTCTTTAATAGATTAAAAATTTAAATTATGACCCATTATTATAATATCATATTAAAAAAACTCATCAACTTTTCTAACTTTACCTTAACAAAATTAGAATTTTAATTTAATCTCTTTATAACTATTACCTAAAAAAGGATCAATGTCCCTTAATAGTCATCCCATTCATTCACTTGTCTTATTTTGAGAGGTTGCTCCAAACAATGTTAACTCATTCCACTTTCTATTTTAGAATATAGGAAGGTAACAACCACTCTTAAAAGCTCATAATTTTGTTGCATGTACAAAGGTCAACTAGTTAATGAATGTACCCTCAGTCAAAAGATGAGATTCATAAATCTTCACCCTACATGTTATAATAAATTTCATCCTACATGTTATAATGAAATAGTAGTTTTTTTTTTTTTTTTTTTTTTAAAAAATCCATTTTTATTCTTCTTGTCTCCCGACTCTCTCTTAAATCATTCAGGCTAACATTTCTAAAAAAATAATACAAGATACATCCATCTTTATGCATCTTATTTTTATCAAAAAAAAATCTTAAAAAAGTAAGAAGAATACGTTACGTGACAAATTATAATTGAATAATTTAGTGTGATGCACAAAGATAGTTTTATCGAGATGTACTAAATATTTTCCTTTCTAAAATTAAAGAGGTTTAAATCATACCCAAAATGCCTATATTTGTGATGCACAAAGATGTACTCTACATTTTGGTTTTTTTTTTTTTTTTTTCTCTGACAAATGTATTATAATTAAAGTATGGGGTAAAGGAATCGAACTTTTGTCCTCAAGATCGATAGTACGAACACTATGTCAATATGAGTGTAGCTCAATTGACAGTGTATTTCAATTTAGACACCTATATTTAGAAGTTTTTTATTTAGTCTATAGAGCATTTTTGCATGTTTCAAATTGTACTCTATGATTAAGTTAAAATTGGTTGTTTGATAAATTTATATGACATAATTGAATAGCAAGTTGGTAGTATTTTGGAGGGGAAAAAACCACGTAATAGATAAAAGCTTGAGTAGTTCTTATAAATAGAAAAAAAAAAATGTATTTATAATCTATAGCAAAAAAAATTTCAAAAGAAGCGAAGTTTTCATTTACAAAATTCTTAAAATATTCTTGCGATTTGAAATCCGTGCGTCCTCACCTACGGCTTCTTCCTCGTCGTTCTTCAGCTTTTTCCTCGACGTCTTCTTCCTCATTGACGACATCTTTTTCCTCAGCATTCTTCTCCATTGAAGACGTTTTTCCTCGACCACGGTATGACTTTTTTCTTGATATTTTTCTTCGATTTTTTGCACGTGTACGTCTACGGTTCTTCCTCAATTCTCTTCTTTGATTTTCTGCACGTGTTCATCTATGTTTTCTTCCTCGTCCATGGCATCATGGTTCCTCGACCACGTTATAACTTCACGAGAAAAAAGACAGAAATGACGTGAAGTTCAGTTTGTTAAGTTCATTTCTCATGAAGTTCAAGTAACTTCACGAGACAAAAGACATAAATGATGTGAAATTGAGTTCATTGAGTTCATTTCTCGTGAAGTTTGTCTTCATAAGACGAACTTTACGAGGCAAAAGACAAAAATGACGTGAAGTTAATTAATGAGATGCATCTAATTGCTTCTTTTTTTTTTTTTTTTTTTTGTATTACATCTAATGAGATGCATATGTTATCCTCAAATGCTTGTTCTAGTCTTGCATTATTGTTTGATGTTCATGTTCATGTTCCACCTATTTAAACATACAACTATAAGTTATATTCTACCATTAACTATCACTGTTATCATTCAATGAACATTAGTAGACTTCTATCACTGTCTATCAGCGATATACACTGTCTATTGCAAACCATGAAATGTGATAGATAGTGATAATGTCTATCACTGTTTATCAAGTACTTCTTTATATACTAAAGTATCACATCAAGTGTAAGTAGTCTATGAATGATAAAAATACCAACTGTAAGTAGCCCCCAACTAAACATATCTAAGAAAACATGTGTATACATTGGTAGCGGTATAAATGATAGACAACAGAAAACACTTAATCTCACATATAGAAACTGAAAGTAGTCTATTAGTATCTATTTTGAGGAGGAGGAGGGGGGAGGTGGGGGCAGGTTCCAGTTCGGATCACCGTTTTTTCTCCCTCTTTTTTTTTTTTTTTTTTTTGCATTTGGGCTAGGCTTTTTCGGTATATGATGAAATGGAGAGGATTAGAGGAGATGAAGCGTCATTCGTTGGAGGAAAAAAATCCTCGAAGAAAATCGCGTCAATTAATCGTGGTTGGGTCAGGTTCCAGTTCGGATCGCCGTTTTTTCTCCCTTTTTTTTTTTTTTTTTTGCGTTTGGACTAGGTTTTTTCGGTATTTTACATCATTTTTGGGTTTGATTTGGGTTACAACCATTTCTTAATCTTTTAGGCTATAAATTGTAAATATTTTTCCCCACTTTTCTATATATAAAAATCCCCCTAAAAGCTTCTAATTTCTCCTCTAGATTTCTAAATAAGGGGACTGCACCTAAGTTTTATACTCTCTTTTTCTATACCTACAATATATATATATATATATATATATATCTTTTAATCATTTTTTTTAAAAGAATTGACAGGTGTCGGTTTTTAATTGGGTGCAACAAGTGCACCCAAGTATTTTCCTTTCTAAACAGTTGATAGAAATTTCAATGTCTCTCTTAAATAATCTAATTATTCCTCTAAAGTTCTGCCAAGTTATTAAATATCATATGTAAACATACCTTGAATCGATTTTAACATTACCAACTTAAAAGATTATACAATTGAAAATTTATGAAATATAACGATCAAAATGGGATTTTTAAACCTAAAACAAAAACTTTAGCCTACTTGAAAGTCCTCAAATTAATAAACCTACTCCAAATTAAGAAGAAAATACTGTTCAGAGTAAGAAATAATTTATTTCAAGATGAAATATATTTCACTAGATTGTCTAACCATGACTAACCATGTTTCATAATCGGAAAAACGAACATGGAAATATATCTCACCCAGCTAAAAGAAGATAATAAAAAGTTAATCAAAATAAAAGCTAATGACGCATTTGGGGCAAAGAGTATCTCAATTAGCCATAATCAATACTATTTCAAAATCTCTATTTGTTATAGTATTTACTACTTCCTACCATTTTTATTATTTTACATTCATAATTTTTTTTTTTCTTTACTAAAGTGTTTACCCCAAAATTATTCGGGATATGGTTGTTAGAATCGAGAGTACTAGCATTAAAGTTTTTTATCCGAATGGTAGTATTAGCATCCTTAGCTATTGTTTAAAAAATTTAATTCAATACACTTTGATTCTTGATTCTTAAACAAATCAGTTTAGCTACATGCATCCTCAAAGTCACATTATTTCTTTGTTAAAAGAAAATTAAACATTTAGAATAAAATGATTTTTTTTTACTTATAAGACAAAATAGATATTTAAAAAATTCATGAACCAAAGTGAATAAACAAACCTAAAAAATTTATTCACATTTATAGTTTTTTTTTTCTTTTTTTTTTTTGGGTGCTGAGATAACTCTTTGAAAAATATACACCACATGATGATCCATTTGTAGTGATGGCTTGAAGAGAAATAAATTGCATTGTTTGGTAAAAGAATTTATGGCCCATGCTTTTGACAAGAAGCAATTATCAAATGACTTTCCACCCCCCTCTCTCTGGATGAATTATTGTCCAGTCCTTGTGAGTTGTGGCCAACCAAAGCTATATTGGAATTTCATCCCAAGAGATCAAATGGGTTTATCAAACTTTTCATCAATAGTATTTAAAAAGGATCTAATTTCACTTTTTTTCTATAAGGGAAAAAAACCCAACAATTCACAAATTCTCTCTCTCAATCAAATTTCTCTATTTCTTCCCCTTTTTTGATGAATTGATGAACAATGCTGAGTTTTAGGGGATCTACAAGTTTACTCTCCTCTTTGATCTTATTTTTGTTGAAATTTTGTTGAATTAGATCTCTATACTTAATTATCAAGAGATTTGCATATTACAAGACAGAGTTTTGCCTTTTCCTAAAGTGAATTTTCTTTATATATATACACTGCATGTTATCATTATGTCTATTGTTTCAAAAAGAAAAAACTTTATTCTCAAAAAGTCTCTATGTTAATTAGAGTTGTTATGTTAGATGTATATTCAATGGCATTTATGTTCTAATGCTTCATTTTTGACCAATAGTGGATCTCAATTGATTCAGATGCTTTAATTAATGTTCATCTAACTTCAATAAAATTAAAAACTCACTTTTGATTATGGTTATG
This sequence comes from Benincasa hispida, assembly GCF_009727055.1. Classification (NCBI taxonomy): domain Eukaryota; kingdom Viridiplantae; phylum Streptophyta; class Magnoliopsida; order Cucurbitales; family Cucurbitaceae; genus Benincasa; species Benincasa hispida. Next base: position 82,026,733 of record NC_052359.1, read on the forward strand.
ACATTGTTTTCCCAATACAAGTTCATTACTTCTTCAAGAAGAAAGAGAATGGCAATCAAACTCACTTTTAATTACATTCTTGATGCCAAAATGAAATGGGTTTTTATTCATTTCAAACCTTGGATTCAAAACCAACCAAAAAAATAAACAAATTCACATTTTTATGCCTAAGATTCCAAGCTTAAGAAGGCAAGAAGACAGAGTAGAAATAATGAGGTTCTCACAATGCTCCATAGGGAAAAAAAGGTATAAACACTCTGTATTTGGTAATCTGAATACAAAAATTTCAGTAAGTATACAATTTTTTTTTTTTCTTAACACACAAAGAGGAGGAGGAAACCCTTCACACATAACATTATTATCATTATTGTTCAGTATTTTTCCCTTGTTAGATTATGTTTCTCTATTCTCCTCCAAAAAACAGATCAAAAACTCTTTCTTCAACTGTACAAACAAAAAGAAAGAACAGGGCAAAACCCAGAAAAAGGAAAAAAAGGCAAAAGAATTTTCAGATTTATACCTTGTAATTTGGCATTAATGGCAGCAAATTGGGCATCTCACAAGCCCATTTTCATTGCAATCAACACACCTTTGGAAGCCATATCCATCTTCTTCTTCTTCTTCTTCTTCATCATAATCTTCTTCTTCATAAAACACTTTACAGCTTCCACCACATGTCTCACATGGCACAAATCTAATATCCCCACAAGCTTCACAGACACCCCCATCGCCATTTTCAATCTTCTCACAACATTCAAGCAATTTCTCTAGCTGCCCATCTTCATGTAACCTTCGAATTTCTTCAGCATCACCGATTTGCTTTCTCCCAATAAACACTCTGGGTAAGTTTCTTCCGCCATTGTTGTTCTGATCTTCCATTAAAAGCTGCTTGAGTTCTTCTTTAAACCCACTATGCATTGATACATCTCTTTCGTCTACACGAACCCTGATAGCTCTCAGAATGGCTCTAACATGGCAACAGTCTTCATATGTCTTACGAATCCCTCTCAAGCTCGTAAAGTACAGAATAACCTTATCCATTTTCTTCTCCCCTGGCCAACTGTAGAATTTCTTTGAATCCACGGTGGCTAACGGTGACTGTTGGTGCTTTGGATTTTCCACCGGGCGGAGATGAAATGGGTGGTCCGGGGAGAGCTGTTGAAGAGATTTTCGAAACGAAGAAATCACTTCCGGGTCGAAATCGGAAGCCATTGAATCGGAGTTTAGATTCTCATCATCAATTTCAGCATCTTCTTCTTTTAATTGAAGCCAGAGAGGTTTCTGAGATGAATTGTTATCATTTGCTTTCGGAATCGGCTCGGGCGATCGATTTAGAGAGGGATCGACAACCGCACGGCTACCGAAATCGAACGAGAGGCTTCGAAATCGGCTCGGGGACCAGAGAGGGCTAACATCCTCAAGCCCTTCCATGAGCTCCCATGCGTTGATCGTCTCTGGCTCCCCCGGCGGCGTCCTGATCGGAGTTTTCGATGCGGTCTTAGGGATTTTCTCTGTAATTATGTTTGACCATGTCTTCGCTTCGGCCAATCCTGTTTTGAAATCGTCAATCTTCTTGTAATTATCATTTCTCTGCGATTGACAACGATAATAACCACCACCATCGCCACCTCCACCGCCACCACCACTGTGACCATTGATTCCGAGCTCCAACGAGCCTAATGTGGAGGAGGTTAGGGCTACAACGTGATAACTATCGCCTTTAGCCTGTGGTGGATGATGAACTTGCATAGAGTAGCTTCGAGAAATCGGCGAATATGGGCGCCGGCAATGACGGCACCGATTTGGTTTCGAGTTTACACATCCCATTGACGAATTAACAAAAGGGTGAAAGAGATGATTGCATAAATTAATTACAAATGATTCAAAACGATTTATGGTTTTTGGTTAAATCAGATCAAAAGGAGGGGAAGATCAGGAACTGAATGAAAGAATGAGGTGGAATTTCACATGTAATGGAAGCGAAATTTCGAGGAAAATACAAACAAATGAAAAACAACATTACAGAGAATTAGCAAGAACCCATGTTCCCCCTTTCTCTTCTTCATCCGATCGTGAAGGGAAAATCAATGGAGAAACTACAGAAATGAAATTGTCATAGAAAATCAGAACAATGGCGGAGGAATGATGGATTGTTTGTTCCCAATCCCAAAAGGGATTTGGGAGTGAAGATTTGGAGAGAGAAATGGGGAAAAGGGGAGTGAGGAAATCAGGGGAAGAGGGGGATTTTGATTTTGGTTTTGGTTTTGGTTTTGGTCTGTAGTGTGTTGAGAAATGTAAGCGGTTTCTCTCTCTAGATTTGAAGAGAGAGAAATGAGGAAGAAGGAAGAAGCAGAGGATGTTATTTTTTGGGCATTAAAAGTGGAGAATTACGAACAGAAATTCTATGGTGAGGTTCTACTTATACAGTTTATACACTTTCCATAACAAATAACAATAATCCAAACCCATTTTTAAACTTTATCTCACTTCAACTACAAACTTTCTTTTTTTAACCTTACTCAAATTCCTTATTTTATCTCTCTAACTTTTAAATTTACTTATTATAATTTCATCAATTTTACATGGATAGTCCCTACATGGGTATTATTTGTGACATTTTTTTCTAATTATCAAATTTAAATTTATTATATATATTACAAAATAGATGTCCAATGCTTAATGTCATCATCTCACTATGTCAGAGAGACATTTTCTATATTTCTTGTCTCAGGTATGCTCCTGCAGTAGCGATATCGAGAGAAATATTTTAAAAAATATTTTGAACTCATTTCATGTCTTCTCGAGGCTGAACAAATTAATGAATTACTGATAAAAAAAAAAAACCATGAATTTTAGCCAACTTGAGCAACAGCATTCTCTGAAGTAAATGTTGTCAACTTTAATAATCGTGAATGAAAAATTATGAACCCCGACCAACTGGAACAACGCCATTCAGACCAACTGGAACAACGCCATTCTCTGAAGTGAATGTTGTGAATTTTAATAATCGTGTTCATGGTCAAGGTCATGATCGCAGTAGAGGAAGAAATAAGTATTCTTTTTGTGGTAATCATCCAAATTTCAAAGAGAACAAAATGAAATGGTGATTATAAAGGAAAAGCTCCACAGGATAGGAATTCAAGAAATATGAAAAATGTAAAAGCAAGATCTGTTTAGCAGGATAATGATAGTTGACCTATCCAATATGATAAAGGTAACTTTTTCGAATCTCCTAGAGAGAAAATTAGTGCAATTGATGGCATAGCAAGTGCTTCTTTTATTTTTGAGAATATCTAGGATTTATGTTTTTTTTTTTAGAATCTATCTTTCATATTAATTTTAGCTAAGGTTAAACTTTTAATATTCAAAGTTTTGTTTCTCTTATTATAATTATTTTTTTTAATGAAGAAGCATGGACAATTTTCATATGTTGAGTTACTGAAAAATGAGTAAAGAAGATATATGTCTAACAGACTATGAAACTAACATATAATACTTATAAGTAAAAAATATTTTTCTAAACTAACAATGATAAAAGCAAAAGTCAATACAATATTAGGTTCTACAAACCTGATTGAATGTTTTGGAAAAACAAATATTATTTTGCATATAAGAACAAAATTTACAATTGACAATGCATTGTTCTCTAGTCAATCAAAAAGAAATCTACTAAACGGTGCAATGGTTATCATATTGAGATTGATAGAAAGAATGAGATAGAATATCTTTATATTATATCTAGTTTCTCACTTGAAAAACATAATACTAAAAAAGTTGTTTGCTTTATCTTCTTAATTATATTATACTCATATACGAGTAATTGAAACATATACAACAATGAACCTGAAATTCATAAATATCAGGTATATTTACAATTTGGCCTGACCGATTGGGTCATCTAGGGTCTATAAGGATGAGAAAATTTATTAAGAATTCACATGGCACTAGAAGAAATTTGGGCTTTAATGTCGGTTGGCAACCGACATTAAAGATAGTGTTATTAAATCCCATTAATTTCGGTTTTAAACCGACATTAAAAGGCTTCAATAGCACCAATAACATAGCCTTCAATGTCGGTTGCAACCGACATTAAAGGTCTTTAGTGATTAAAGCCTGCCAGTTGCAACCGACATTAAAGCCTTTTTTTTTATTCTTAACCGACATTGAAGCCCGAATTGTCCGTTTTTTAAAGTTCCCTTGCCAAATCCATTTCTTCGGTAAAAAAGTATAACATGACACATCATCATCGAACGCTATGGCTATGACATATTATTCATGTATGGATTGTAAATCTCTTACATTTAATCTGTAAATTCTACTATAGAATTATAATTTAAAAGGTGTACAATAATTCACGCCTTGAAAACACAAATTACAAGTAATACAAAGATCATGATTTTACAAGGGTAACAGAATCTTCCGTGTAAGGGCAACACAATTTTATTTGTCTACAAATTTGAAAGGTTTGAGAGATTAAGAGATGTAATATACGTTGTTGAGATGGACTTCATTATCAGGATTCTTCTTCTTCAGCTCATCCAGCAACTACAGAAGAATTGGAAAGATTTAGAATTTAACTTCAACTTAATAAGTAAAGTTACTGCACATAGTAAAAGTTAGCAGCAGACCTCGGCCAGGCGCATTGAGGGTCCTCCAAGCTGCATTTTCTCCATAATAATGCTGTGAGTTGTCGATAATAAACTCTTCCTTCGCATCCTTTTGCTTGTTGATACTCCCGTGGTAATCAGATCCATGTCAATAGTTCCTGAAAGTTTATTGCAAAGAAGCAAAATTGAAGTTAGGATATGAGTTAAGAAAACACACATCACAATACACAAGAACAATATCAAGTTCTAAAACAAAATTCTCTTAAACCTAACTTCTAGCAGAGAGCCATACCTTGAACATATAAATTTATACAACACAAATTAAGCACCTACCTTCAAACGATGTTTTCCAAGAGGAGGCCGTAATTCTCCATATGTTGTGGGTAATACTTTCATCATCAGATGACAAGTTTAAGAGTTTTAACAAATCACCTGTGAGACAAGTGCTATCAGAAACTAATAGAAGAATTTTACTTCCCACAAGTAAATCAAATATTTGCAATTATGAAGACCATGCTGCTGTATTCATAGTGCTACTCACAATGCTGTTTTCCTACTGTGTACATGCATGCCAAATCAATGGGCTAGATTATAAGAGAAACCACAAAGCGCACACACCTATCAATATCAGATCAATAACAATTAAATATTTTTCTGAAACTTTAATGATTATTGACCTGATATTGATAGTTGTATACCTTCTATAGTTTCTTTTATACATCTAGCCCATTGATTTAGAGAATATAGAGAGCACAAGTGTGAACTAAGGCACCATCCAATAAATGAAACTAGCATCATACACTAACCAAGTTTAGGGAGCATTACACCAACAGTCTTTGGATCAACAAGAACTAAACATTCATACATATGTTGATTTCGAAAAGAGTGAAACAAAGGAGAATATGCTGATGATCTCTTTGGATCCAACAAAGAAATGCATACAAAAAGTGAATGCACAAGGCCAGACTTTGAATGTGAATCTTCCAAAGCATGATCAAATATCCTTGCAACAAGACTGCATAAGAAGTGATTGATAAGTCAAAACAACGATGACTTATCTACATACTACTATAAAAAAATGAAAAATAAAGAAGCGGTTCTTGGTCAACCTGGGGTAGAAAGTTTGGCAGCAAGAGCAGATGGGGCATTACGAGCTATAGCACATAATGTTTCTGCCGTATTTGCATGAACCTCAGGCAGACTCTGATCCAAGGAGAAAAATTAATATTATAACCATAATCACATTTATATAATCATATGAAACGCCAAATGTTAATGAAACTTCAATTTGTCACGCACATTGAAACGTGCTATAATGTGATCAGGATACAGAAAACAGAAGTGCCAACTCATATGTAACAGTAACATAATCAAGATAACCAGCTTCTGTCAGTTTGCAAAAGTAATCTCCATTCAACAGAATGAATACATAATCTGATTATATGAAACAGGTTTAGCCAAGCAAATATACCTTATCCGGTGTCATGCCAAGCTCTCTCTTGAACACTTCACATACTTGATTGTACAGGGATACTGGACATTTGTTCAACATATATTCTCTCATTATCTGGACATATTCTTGGGGCACCAAATACTTCTGCATGAGAAACGAGGTAAGGTAAATTAATGATTGTAGGCCCATCTTCTTTTTCATCACATGCTCAGAGATGTGGATAGAAGGCGTACCTATAATCATTCCTAGAGGAAGCATCATCAGTCAGGAAGTAGAGTCTCCCATCGTGAAAAGATGGTAGATCAAGAAAAGTAACCTTCAATAGCATACTGAGGAAAATCTGCATTTGGTAAAAGGGAAAACTATAGTTATACAGTAGATTTAGATTCTATTTAAGTCTAAGCTTTAATATAGAATAATGAGGAAGCAATATAACATTGTTCAAAGCATTTCCATAAAAAGCTCAATATTGTATTGCTTGTCTACAACAAAAGTGACAAGAATATATGTACCACAAAAAAAACAAATAAAATAAAAAAGATAAATGGATATGAAAGTAAAAACTTCGTTCACTTTTCATTGAATTTCCACAAGCTCTGGTTGAAATTTACTTTTTGGTAGTGTTTCAGTCACCGTGTGTTTCTTTTTGGTTGTTGCAGCTCCTTTTGGAGTGGTTAGTGGAGAATCAAGATAACCATTCACTCCAGTATAAATAGTCATTTTTTATTCTTGTACTGTGAGAGGGATTGATTGAGATTGTTTGAGCAACTCACGTAATCGTTGACCTCTTGTCCTCTCCAACAAACCAATGGATTGTGCAGCGTGAAAGCCATCGACGATAATACGCCTTGTCTTCCATCTTAACCTCAGCCTTGATTTGCAAGCTCTAACGATTTTTGGTTCAAAGAAGGTGGGATTATTTGATAAATCCATTGTTCTTTAGCAGATTTATTGTTCTCTCAACTGACCTCTATTTGCTTGATTTGTCTCTAAAGTTCTTGATTTTGCTTCTTTCTCTGAGTTCATGATTTTTCCTTTATTCTCTCTCACTCCCTTTGTAATTTGTACCCCTTTAACATTTTTCTTTTCATTATATCAATGAGTTATTTCTTGTTTAAAAAAACATATAAATAAGAACTGAAACAGTTGACAGAAAGTCAGACACATATGAAGCAGTCAAGTCTTGGTATTGAAATCTATGAACTAATTAAGGTTGGATATGCGTATACCAAAAGTTAAGGATATTAAACAATAACAAAACAACAATTAATGAAGTTCATATCCAAATTTTCATGTCACAATTAAAAATTTTATTCTCATAGAACATACCTCACATTCAGTGATGAGGGATGTACTATATAGTCTGATTATATGGGCAACTGACAGCAAGACCAGATGTCGAAAATAAGGCTCCCCAACTTCCCCTTCAAGCTAACATGACATGGGAATGGGGCAAAAGGAAGCCAATCATTACCAAGATCTCAACAAGAATGGCCATCAAATTTAAAGATTTATTAAATAAATTGTCCAAATTAATTACCTCTGCATTTGTATGAAGTGATATCATGAGAAGGGAACATATCTGATGGCACAAAACCTGTTTGATTTTTAAGCAATCCTTTTAGCTTTAAACCTTACATAAAAAAAAACAAAAAAAACACAGATAAATGCAAAAAGATAGATTTCTAAGGTAAGCAATAGTAATCACCTATTCATTTGGAACTAATATCCTGAAAACAACAACATAATTTGACAAAAGGAACCTACAAGCAACAAATAAAAATTAAGAAAAAGAACATGAAGAAAGGAAACTCATTAAATTAGTAAAGAATTATGATGAGACTCCATGTACGAGTATAGAAGTATCTCTTATATGATCAACGATTCCAATTCCAAAAAGATCACAACCATTTCAGAAAAACACACATGTCAAACTCCTAACACGGGGACTTGTAGAAATGGAAAGAAAAGAAAGAATTAGACTTTGATTTCCACAAGGCAGCGAACAAATCTTTTCATAAAGAGGAGGAAACAACCCTTGCTACAAAACGAATTCACTGTGAATGTGCCTGAAGCCTTCAAAATCCATTATACATCTGATTTCAACGGTGAAACTAGTCGCAGATTGGAAGCCATCGCTGGGAGCGATCTCGGAGGATAAGGTAGTCCTGGTAGTGATGGGTGAAGCCATTGCTGAAATAAGCCTTACAAGAACGGGGAGGGACATGGGAGTGAGACCAAGGGAGATAAGAAGGCAAGATGGGCTAGGGCTTGGAAGAATATGGGTTTTCCGGGAAGGGGAAGCGTTTTTCGGAAGTGTCTTAAATAAATTTCACGGGGCTTGGAAGAAGATCTTGAGAAAGAAATAGGGAAATGAAAAAAATGGGTGGAAAAATAGAAAGTTAGAGGAAAAAGTGAAGCGGGTCTTTAATATCGATTTAAAACCGACATTAAAGGTACCCCTACAATGTTGGTTTAAAACCGACATTAAAGATCCACTTTTTTTAAAAAAACAAAACCGACATTATACATCCGATTTCACTTTTTCCAACCGACATTAAAGCCCAAAATTCTTGTAGTGTGGACATCCATTGAAGAGCCAGAAGATTCTTCAATTAATGAATTATCATGTGATGCTTGCTCTCAAAGTCAACTAATAATTAAACCATCACCAATTAAAGTGGGAATTGAATCACCAGCATTTTTAGAACAAATTCATGGTAATATATGTGGACCTATTAACCCACTAAGTGGACCATTTAGATATTTTATAGTATTAATAGACGCATCCAGTAGATGGACACTTGTGTGCTTATTATCAAGTTGAAACCTTGCATTTGCAAGATTACTTGCTTACATAATTAAGTTAAGAGCACAAATTTCTGATTATACAATTAAGACCATTCATCTTGATAATGCTAGTGAATTTACATGCCAAGCTTTTGATAATTATTATATGTCAATTAAGATAAGTGTTGAATATCATGTAGCTCATATTCATACACAAAATGGTTTAACAAGATCATTTATAAAACGTTTGCAATTAATTGCTAGACCATTGCTTAGAAAAGCTAAGCTTCCTACATTTATATGGGGACATACTATTTTGCTAGGACATGCTATTTTGCATGTTGTATCACTTATACGTATTAGGTCAATAGCTTATCATAAGTACTTATAATTACAATTAGCTTATGGCCATGAGCCAGATATTTCTCATCTCCGAATTTTTGGACGTGCAATATATTTTCCAATTACTCCACCACAACGTATTAAGATGAGTCTTCAAAGGAGGTTAGGAATATGTTGGATAGGATTCCCCATCAATTATAAAATATCTTAAACCCCTAACGGGTGATGTATTTACTGCACAATTTGCTTATTGTCATTTTAATGAGACAAAATTTTCAACATTAGGTAGAGGAATTAAGAAGATAAAAAATATAAATTACATGGAATACATCGTTATTGTCTCATTTAGATCCTCGTACAGATCAATGTGAACTTGAAGTTTAGAAAAATAATTCATTTACAAAATATAGCAAATCAATTACCAATGTATTTATATATGCTAAGAAAGTAACTAAATAACATGTAACAATTGCAAATGTTCCATAAAAAATTTATATCCCAACACAGCAAGTTGTCACTAATGAAATCTTCGAAAAATAAAAATAGTCAATAGTAAAAAAGACTTAGTTTAGGATATAAATACTCATGAGGAAATCCTGAATAGTGAATAAGGTGAAATACCTAAAGATAATAATGAGATTTCAATAAACTATGTCATGATAGAAAAAGATGAAACCGAACTAAGGTAGTTATTGACAACATTTTTGCGTATAATGTTGCTCTTGATATTATATCTGAAAATGAGAATCCTGAACCAAAACTTGTTGAAAAATGTCGAAACAATTGAGGCAAAATAAAACTCACTTTCAAAATGTCAGTTTTTTTAATCAATAATCCAAACACCAGAAGATGTCAAATCTGTGGGATACAAATGGGTATTTGTGGGAAAAAGAAATGAAAATAATGAGGTTGTAAGATGAGAAGCAAGACTAGTTGTACAAGGTTTTTCACAAAGATCTAATATTGATTATGAGATGACATACTCTTTAGTGGTAGATGCAATTACATTAAGATTTTTAATTGGTCTGACTATGTATGAAAGTCTGGACATACATATCATGGATATTGTCACGACATATTTATATGGATGTCTTGATAATGACATTTATATAGAATCCCATAAGGATTTAAGATACCTAACATATATAAATCAAGTTCTCGGAAACTGTATTCAATGAAGTTATAGAAATTACTATATGGATTAAAACAATCAAGACGGACGTGGTATAATCGCCTGAGTGAATTATATTTGTTGAAATAAGAATAACAAAATGATCTAATATGTTCGTATATTTCTATAAAGAAATCATAGTCTGAATTTACTATTATAACTATATATATTGATGACTTAGATATAATTGGAACTTTCGAAGAGGTTTAAAAAATAATAAAATATCTTAAGAAAGAATTTGAGATGAAAAATCTCGGAAAAATAAAATTTGTCCTTGGCTTGTAAATTGAGCATTTAGTAAATGGGATATTTGTTCATCAATTAACTTATACAGGAAAAATTTTGAAAAGGTTTTATATAGACAAAGTACATCCATTAAACATTCCAAGAGAAGTTTGTTTACTAGATGTGAAGAAAGATATATTACGACATCGAGATGATAATGAAGAACTACTTGGTCCTAAAGTACCATATTTTAGTACAATTGGTGCACTTATGTATCTTGCTAATAATACGAGATTAGAGATTGCATTTTCAGTAAATTTCTTAGCTAGATTTAATTCTTCTCCAACAAAAAGACATTAGAACCTAATTAAGCATATATTCTGTTATCTCCGATGAACAATTGATATGGGCTTATTTTATTCAAATAAAATAAATTTTGATTTAGTTGGTTATGCAGATTCTGGATATTTATCTGATCCACACAAAGTTAGGTTATCTGTTCATATATGGAGGAATTATTGTTGAGTTATAATAGTTTGTGTTTCGGGTGTAGATTATTTAAGTTTGGGTTATAATAGTATGTGTTTGAGGTATAAACTATTTTATTTTGAAAATGAAACAGTAAACATTATAACAAATAATAAAAAATGATGAAGGTAAAATAGTAACAACTACTACAAGTAATAAATACTGTAGCAAATGAGGATTTTGAAATAGTGTTAACTGTAGCTAATCGGTTATTTTCTTTATTTTATTTATTTATTCCAAATTTTAGTTATTTAGTTATTTTATTTTATTTGTTTTTATATTTTATTATTTTATTATATTTTCTTCATATCCATTTTTCCATTCTGCTCCTAAATTGCACAACAAAATTCTAATTTTTAAGATCATGGGGACTAAATTAACCTTTTCCAAAATATAGGGTTCAAATTTGTAGTTTACCATTTTTCTTCCTTTTTTTTTTTTTTCTCTCTCTCTCTCTTGGTTGAGAGAGAATAAAAGTTAAAATTTTGATATGGTTTTTTTGGTTAAATTTCACTTTGAGGCAATTAGTTTTTGCTGTGGCCAAATGCCTAAAATGGTTGGAAATTAGTTTATCATGTATGTAGTATTTTAAAAATATTGTCTTTGTATGTGTTCACATGAGAATTTTGAAGAAACGTGTTTCATGGAATTGAACTGAAACATGTTTCTTACATATAAAAGTAAGTATTTAAGGACACATTATTAGAACTTTTTTTTATGAACATAGCTACAAGTTTAGAAATAAATAGCTATTAGAAATTTTGTTGTTACAAAGATGATTCCGACTTTAAAAGAACCCGTTTGATAACGTTTTCGTTTCCTATTTCCTGTTTTCCATTCCCTGTTTCCAATTTCCTATTTCCTATTTCCTATTTCTTTATTTAGAATAAGAAACATGAATATGTTTGTTAACTATTTTTATTTCTTAAAGGAGAAAAACAGAAACAGAAATTTGTTTGATAATTATTTCTTATTTCTAGTTTCTTAGTTTTTTTTTTTTTTTTTTTTTTTAACAATATAATATAAAAAGAGAAGATATATTATACATTAAACATCGAAAAAGATATTATCAAAAGTTTATGTCATCTAATACAAATAAGTCCTATTGAAAACTAAATATAATAACAAATTGTATCATATTCTTTATATGTCGCCTAAATTTGATTTGCACTGTCCTCTCTAGCTCGAGTCATTTTTCTTAAACGATGTTAAGTCAAATTGAACTTAATTATATTATTATGCAAATGTCGTGGTTGTAAAATATTAAAGTTAAGTTAAATGAATGTCTTAATTGACAAAATTTATATATACTGTAATAGTCTACTCAATTTCAATTATATTAAAATATTAGAATTAAGATAATATATAAACATGTATATTGCAAAATTTAATAATCAAAAGTTGAAATATAAAAAAGAGTAGTATACATATTGAAAATTAAAGTAATATATAAATCTAAATATAGGAAAATTTTAAAATTCAAAATTAAAATAAAATATAAATATAGCAACATTATTTTTGTAAATAGAAAAATTAATAAATAAAATATAAAAGATGGAAATAAATATAAAAAAAACAAAGAGTAAATAAAAATGTAGAGTTGAAATTTGAAATATAAAAATATTAGAGAATTAAAATAATACATAAATCTAAATATTAGAGAATTTTTAAAATTTAAAATTTAAATAAAATATAAATATAGCAGATTTTTTTTTTTTGTAAAAATAAAATAAGAAAGATGGAAATAAATATAAAAGAAAATAAAAGTGCCTCTTAGGGTTTGAACACACAATCAAGTGGTGAGACAAAATTGTAGATATTCAAAACTATCAATAAGCCAATGATGTATTATTTTAAAGGAAAGAAACAGTTTATATAACACAGAAACAAAATAGTGAGAAACTTAGTTTCTCAAAATTTATCCATCTTTTAGGAACGTTCCTCAAATTTTAGGAATAAGAAACAGAAATAGTTATCAAACAAGTTTGTTTCTTAAAAAATGACAAACATAAATAAAAAACAGGTATCAAACGGGCCCTAAAAATTTAATTTCGAGACTAAACTTAGGAATTGGTCCAGTCTCCTATATGTAAGAAAATTATTAATATGACCTCAATGGTGTTGCCATTTTAAGATATATATATATATATATCTATATATATTTTTTAGAAAAGGTTTTTTTGAATATCTTTTTAGTCCTCGTATTAATGGAATTAATGATAGAAAAAAAAAAATGTTGCCTTTCGCTCATTAAAACAAATTCTTTCGAAAAAGATTCACTTCATTCAATGTTTTTAGTATAACAAAAGAAAAACAAGATAATTTGAAGGTAAAATAAATTAGAATGGAGAAGAGAAAGCACCCAAGGAGGGATGTGGTCAAGCCAAGGAGTCAAAAATGAAAATTGCAACATCAACGGCTAAATTAGGTGACAAAATTATTCCTGTGATTGACTAAAGAGAAACTCTGAAATTTAGTAACCATTAAAAAAAAAGGTTTATTATGGTGAATGTTGTTGAGTGAATGTTGTTCTCATATTATGGTGGAAAGATTTCTTGCTTTGGACCCACCGGTTTTTTTAGATGGATATTTGTTCTTTTAGTATTAGTTTTCTAAGGCGGATGTTTATTCTTTTGATCTTTCTTAGTGTTGTTATTGATGTTTGTCTAAAAAAAAATAGTTGCATTATTATTATTATTGTGCAATAGTATAAGAATAAATAAGCCCCATTTGGTTGAGGCATAGCTACATGAAACTAGTTTCACAATCTCAACTCAATTTTTTTATTATTTACTATTAATTTAAAAACATCTCATTCGAGAATAAATTCAACTAATATGTCTCTCATTTTCACCTATCAAACACAATTTTTTTTTGGTTTTAACACTACTTTTTTTTTTGGCGAATATAATTTTTTTAGCTCTAAATTTTGGAAATTATATCAATTTAAACCTCAAGCTAATAATTATATCATTTTTAAACATTGAAATTTGGTGGTTCTATCAATTTAAACTCTAACTTTCATAAATATATAATTTAAATCCTGAATAACTGTATAAATTTACACTTTCTTCCATAATTAGTTTGAAAAATATCATGCAAAACACTTAATTTTTTCAATTAAACTTATAAATTGTTGTAAGTGAATCAATTTATAACCTTTATTAGGATTCTATTTGAAAGTCGTGAATGCATAAATTATTATACGTGTGTATAGACTTCTATAAATGTCGATTTAACAAAATTGACGATTATAATTTTAATGGATAATTTTAAAATAAATTTTAATTAAAAGTCTAAATTGATTCGCTTGTTTAGAAGTTTAATTGATAAAATTATAAGTTTTACATGAAGTTTATCCAAGAAAAATCGTAATAAAAGGTTTTAATTGATATGATACACACTTACGAAAGTTCAAGGTTTAAATTAATATAATTATTAATTTAGAGTTTGAATGGATACAACCCTCAAAATGGAAGGTATAAATTAATATTTCCCATTTCTTTTCATTCGCAATCATCCAGAAAAACCCCAATTATATAGACGCTTTATTTGTAAGCCATTTCATGTTCAAACCTCTTATTAAGATTGTTCCTTATTTTATTTTATTTTTTCATTCCGATTATGAAGGTATAATAAAATATAAACACCAGGGGCAATAGTTTATTTTATTTTATAGTAGGTCAAATACGTTGCAAATTTATAAGGACTTCACACATATCATTAATAATTTTCTTCCGTTATTCTAATTGGCCGGCTAGTGGAATTGATGGGGTCTTTCTAGATAGAAAGTAATATGAAAGACCTAGCCATTTGAAAATGATGGAAGACCATAACATAAGAAAAACTACTTCCCTATTTAAAGTTTGAACACTTCATAAGCAAGTTGATTAATCTTATCTAAATGCTCAAGTGTGAAACTGTATTCTACTCTCAACAAATGTGACATAAGACATAGAGATGAAACCAATCTCTGCACTTCCGTAGAGATTGAAACCACCTCCGTAAGATGAACTTCTTCATGATTCAAGATACGGACAATGCTAAACAAATCAATCTCTACCACCAATGCATGTAAAGGGTCCACACCAAACAACCAGAGCTCTTCTACAATAGCCAATAATTCCAATGGAAGAACTGAGAGAGTCCCTTACATCAGGTAGAACCATGCATTCTTGGTTTGTCTAGAACCATCATGAACCAACCAACCAAGACCACTTTATAAGCCTACTCCGACCAAGCTGCACGCATAGCAAAATAATGCCAACGAATCCCTTAGAGGCGAAATCCACTGAGATACAAGCGGAGAAAGAGTAGGCATTGCAAGAACAACTGACTCCAACCCCATAGAAATTTCTTCATAGCACCTTAAATGTGTTATTTTTCTTGTGATTGTTTTGCTACTTAATGTGATAAAGATATTATTTTGTAGATATCAAGCACCCAAGAAATAGAACCAAGCGAGGAAGCTAACAAAACTAAAACATATCAATTCAAAGCCCTAACGAAGCAACTAGGTCAAACAAAAGAGAAGAAACATAAAAATGATGAAATTGTCCTCGGCCTCTGCTCAGTGTTGCGTTCGACGCAATTTCTAGAAGTACTTGTTTTTGGAGTAGCACCACGATGCTCCAAATTTTGATGGAAAGATTGCATGCCTATGCTCCTCAATACCCACCCCTCTACGCTTCAACAAGCATGGCCAGTGTTGGGCGTTGTCTCTTGGAGTTGAGGCGCCAATCCTTTTTATAAAAGGATTTTGGCCGATTTTAAGGTAAATGTGCTCGGGCTTTCAACACTAAAAATCAATTTTCTCATCTCCTCTTCTCCTATCCTATGTAATTCTTAGTTCTTGGGTATATTTTATGATTATAATTCTCGTCTTGGATCGATCTCATGGCTAAAATGATTAGCTAGCTTAGGTCTATGGTGAAATCCACGGATCTATTTTGAGGATTTTTTTCTTTTAGTCTATAATTTTTTTTTTATTGATTTTCTGTAATTCTTGAATGTATTTAAATTTCTATGCTTAGAATGTATGTTATATGACCAATCATCATATATTCTTTGTTAGGCAAGGGATGAAGGCATCTATGTGTATGAATATCATTAGAGCAAGGGTTAAAACATGCTTGTTTGTAAATTTTAGGTTGTTTAGAACAATCCTTTTACAACATTGCATGATTAATCAATTCAATAATGAAACCGATTAGTAACTTAGACTATCTAGGTTATTAATTGTCTTAGCTGAACCCATCAAACTTAATGTGATTGTTTATTTGTTAGGATGATATCAAATCCCAAACAATTGAACAATTAGTCTAATTAAGAATTAAATAGATAAATGTAAAAGTTTTGTGGACATTATTGAATCCAGTTAATCGAGCATCTAGTTTAATTAAGTAATTAATTAGCGATCAAGACATTTCTCTCGGCTATCCGAGCAAGTTGACTGCGCATATTAAATCATAAGAAATAATTCATAGTAATCATATGATCAATCGAATATTAGGTGGATCCTAAGTTTTGAAGTAGGCATTTTTACTTTTCTCTCATTTTTTACTTTTTCACTATTTACATTCCAACACTTTATTTTCCTCGCATCAACATTCAATCTATTCCAACCCCCTTCCCCCATTACTGCTTTAACTAGGGAATCTAATTAGCTTAAAAATACATTCGTGATTCCTACAGATCAACCCAGATTTGCCACTACTACGTCTTTGTAGTAGTAGTTGTAGCGTTCGATATATTTTAAATTTCATTTGATTAATGGAGGTTTGTAGGCGACAGTAAATTTCCTCTATCAAATTGGCATATTTGCCCAAGAAGCCAATTAGTTTCAGCTTATTGCTTTTCTAGCTAAAGTTTTCTTTTGTTTTAATCTTATTTCCTTTGAGTCTTAGTTCTATCATGGTGAATGAGGCTTTATGTCAATATTATACTTTGTGTGCAAGGCATGCCACTCAATGTGGTTAAGAGGTTAATGAGCTTTCTGATATTAGAAGTTGTTTATTTTAGCTAACCTTTATTGTTCGAGATTGAGCCATTAGGGAATTGCAAGATTTGGAGGCATGTAGAGTATGTTCACTTCAAGGTCACACTTTTGAAGCATGTCCTCAGCTGTTGCGTACCCCTGTGCGCAATGGCTACCCCTCATGAGAGTTTCCTAGCCCATACCTCTCTTATGGTGATTCTCATACATACCATCTTAGATGGGAGGACCATCCTTAGATGAGCTTCGGAGGCCAAGATGAGTAGAAGATTCCTAAAGCTTCAAGCCAAAGTATGACACTTGAATAAATAGTTTATAAACTTGCTAATTCCTCTTCTTAGCTCCAACAAGATTTTCTCCTAATCAAGGAAGAGTAACTTTAGTTCCAATAGGACGTCCAAGTTGAGTTGCAGAGCGTGGCTGGCCTTGTCGCTAAGCTAACCGATTCAGTGCTAAGGTCGGAGAAAGCACAAGAGCAGAATGGTGTCCATAACACTGAGGTCGAGTTCTTGGAGGAGTTTTACCTTTCATCGATTACGGTGTTGACTGCCCTTGCTATGTCCAAAACAAAATTGTGAGGTTAAGTATGAGCCCAAGCTTCATCTCGAGGAGCCTCAGATGATTGAGTTAGAGGTTGTTAAGCCTCATCCTATTCTTCCCTCTGACATCTTATATATATTTAAATATTGTTAATCTCATCCTTATAATTCTATCAGGTCTTTATTTCTGGTTGAGTTAGTCCTTGAGTCTTTTGTTTTAATTTTTCTTTATTAAATTTAAAAATCCAAAAAGACCTATTTGGTACTTTTCAAATGTAGGAATTCTTGGTAGGCTTTATTGACTCAAACAAAAAAGGACTAGAGAAATATGAGAATTTCTACATACCCTGATAGGCGAACCCCCTCGAGCATATTGATGTTAAACATGTTTCACTTCCTAGAGGCAATTAGGATTTAAATTTAATATTCACTTAGACCTATGTTAATAATATTTCTAATATAATTAGAAATAGGTTTAATCTTTTAATTTTCATTTAATAGGATTAAATTGGATTAAATAAAAGAGTAAATTTATAACATAATTACCTATAAGGAATCTTTGTTTAAGGAAGGTTCTGTCTAAAGCTAGGGTATTTAAGGTGACGAAAACGAAACACCCCTACCTGACAACTGAAGTGAAAGGTGAACTAGACAATAATGTTACATGCAATAAATGATTGTGGTTATTAAAATGTTTAATAAATAAGAATCATATATTGTTAGATTATCCAATACATGAGTTATATTGGGCCAATTTAATAATTCACTTAGATAAATTTATTAATCTAATTTATCTAAGTAATGAACCCTCGTTTGTAAAGCACTCAGTGGGATGACAATGATATATATGATATTTCATTTTTCTTTTCACGTTTCTCCCTAAATAGTTCACACCGTGAAATCTATGCTCGGCCTCGAGACATCTTTGCTTATGTCTCCCTATGGATGGTGGTTGCATAAGTCAATATCAAGGTGAATGGAGAGAATGTGTATAGTAAATGGGAGAGGGAAGTGTGTTAATAGATCCCATGGTCTCCTTCATTGGCTTACAGTCTTTCATGCTCGACCTCGAGACATTTTTGCTTGTGTCCCACTACGGATGGTGTTTGCATGAAATTTTATTCAAACTCTAGAAATGGATAGAATTGTTTTAGTTTTTTGCCCCAATCAATTTTTTTCTAAAGTTGGCTCATTGAGGCGGAACTCTAGAGTCTAAAATGAAGGGTTATACTTATGAGAAATGGTTAAGCAAGTTAATGGTTTCTTGACCAAAATATGGTAACTAAATATTATAAGAATAAGAGTTATTATGGTGTAATATTTGGTTAAGAATGTCTCATCCAGTGAAGGAATAACTGACTGCCCTAAGGTGGATTTTATTCTAACTCACTAGAGTATCATAGCAATAGAAATTTTGAATTAAATGAATGGGATTCATACTAAATCTATTAGGTTCATTCTTTTAATTTCTATACTGAATAAGAATGGATAATAGATTTTATATAGTCAATTAACATGTTTTATATAATTCAAAGTTATGTCATTTTCTTTCAAGGTTTTAATTTTTTAATTATTGATATAAGTAAAAGGGTTTGATAAATATGTTACTTTGAAAAGTCATCAACACATAACGATAGTGTAATTTTATCTTTTATTTAGAAAATATTCTCAAAAGGAATTGTTGCCAATTCATGAAGTGTTCATGAATAATCTTTGCAGTGATAGCTTACTTTTATTGTCTAGATTAACTATAAGATAAAGTCATGATGAAACATATTGTATGTTGGAGTTATGGGAAGCTATATGACCTCCAAAGTTAAGTATTATATGAGTCCAAGAAAATAATTAGAGCTAATATGGAAAGTGTTTCGAAATTAGTTTGGAATGTCACATAATGAAGAATTTTAGAAATGCCTCCAAAGGAAGAAAAATAAGAATAAGTAAATTTGATTTACTAAGTTCTTGGTGGAGAATACAAATTCATACTTTGATAGTTGAATAATGATTCACCATCATAATTTTTCTTCATTATAATTAATTGTAAATCTTGGCCAATATTTAATTTAGTAAAATAGTTCTACTAGTTGGAAACAGGAAGCTCATCTTAGTTAGTGGGGACATTAAAATATTGTTTATTTATGTTGAATATGGTGCTTTTATCACCATAAGAGAAATTCAATTTCTCCATATTTTATTACTAAACATTTCATAGAGTATGAATAGTTTTAGTGATAAGGCATGTTTTTAAAAAATGTTTTGAAAATATGTTCAGCTTTAAATAAATATATTTTTCCATGTTAAATTAAAATATTGTTTATTTACGTTGAATGTAGTACTTTTACTACCATAAGAGAAATTCAATTTCTCCAAACTTTATTACTAAATATTCCATATAGTATGAATAGATTTAGTAATAAGACATATTTTCAAAAGTTGTTTTGAAAATATGCTCCACTTTAAATAAATACATTTTTTTGTAGGTTAAAGGTTAACATATCTACATACTAAACTGAGAGCGTGTAAGGATTAATAAAACCAGAAAGAAAGAAAGAAAGATTATATTCTCCTAAAGGGATATATATCTTTGGCTTTTAAATGACAGTTACAGGTAATTCTCTAAGAGTTAGAGTTAAATTATTATTACCTATCAAAAGTCTTGTTTCTCATGCAGGTGTGTCATTAACACCTTATTAGATAAGGTTACCTGGCCATTATTAGACTTTCTTATTATGACCCAGGTGGTTTTATGATTGAAAGCATAAGTCTGGCTTCATAAATAAGTCATTAATATGATTGATGAGTATTTATGAATAAATGTGGCTTATTCTAATGCAACTTAAGTCTTATTTTCTTTGAAATGTTCAGACGAAATCAAACTAAAGTTTAAGTCATTTAGGTTGTTGGGAATGTCCTAAAACTCACAGTTTGTAATTCTGGAAACATATTCTATTTATCAATAAAAGTATTGTTAAAGAATTTATTCAATAAAAGTGTTATTGAAATTTCATTATGTTATAAAATCCAATAAACGAACCCAAGACTATAGTATAAATACTTTAACTTTATGTAGAGACATAAAAGAGTATCAAGTTATAGTATATAGCATAAAAGTTTTATAAGTGTATGGATGAGATTAGGTACCTCGTCCTAGGGACATTATGAATGCGGCTCACTTTGTATACTGATATAAACGATGTGATCCTGAAATCGTTCATGTGGAGACATCCTATGCAAAAGATGTATGCATAAGACCAAATCACAAAATAGTCACTTTTCTTTATAACGACTCTTTACTGCTAAAACTGACTATTTCAAATTCGATGACCTAGGGTAACTCGATCTTAACCCTGTGCTAACTATGAACTCCTATTTATTTGGGATTATCCTTTGATTTGTATAGGTGAGAGTAGTTCAACAGGATTACTCAACAAGCCTCCATTTTTGGGATAGGACTGGATAGATAGCTAGGGACATAGTTCTACAAGAAGGAATTCACTCCTACCCATTTTACGATTAACAAATAGGTTGTTCTCTTAAGTACTGATTCTCGATCTTGAACAAAGGGGTCTCACCCTCTCACGGCCAGGACAAGGTTTATTAGTTGAACTATAAGCCAGTTGTTCAATAGAAGATCAATGGTGACTTAATGAGCAAGATGTATTACCGGGGTAAAACTATTTTTGATCTAGTTGTAAATACGAACTACTGATCATGGTTAAATCAATGGACATAAATACATCTACAGTGAAGAGAGTGCAACCATCGAGCTATAGTGGTATGTCTCGGTGGTTCAGAATATTGATTGATTCGGGATAAAGAGTTTAACCGATTGATTTCAAATCATTGGAGCTCATGATCAGTAGGTCCATAAGGTCCCTCTACTAGCTCAAAGATTAAACCTTGGATTAGAAATTGAGTGAAATTTAAGTGTAAAAATTTCAATTTAGATTTGAATTTGAAGGGTTTGTATAACTATATTCGATATAATTAACGTTTAACTTCTATTGAAATTAAATGTAATTGAAGAATTCAAAATATTTAAATAATAATTTAAATATTGAATACATGAATGGGGATTCATGTTTGAATTAGGTATTACATTAATTTAATATTTGATATTAAATTATTAATATTTAATTAATTTCAAATTTAAAAGAAAATTCAATTTTTTGTAATTGAATTTAGATTATATTTAATTTATTTTAAAATTAAATGTACTAAAATAAATTGAATTAAGAATTTTAAGTTTGAGTAGAAAAATCCAACATTGAGTTTTTTAGTGGATTTTTCCACAGTTCAACACCTAGGTCACTCACTTAGTGCTAATTGAAGTGTCAATTAGCTGAATGAGTAAGTGCTTGCATGATTCAATTTGATAAATACTCCAAATTTTTAGAGTATTGATTTCATGCATTCTGAATTTTGAAAACTTTTCAGCTAAAATATTTTTTACTCTCAAGCTCCCCAAAGTCCACTTAAATCCCTCTCAATTTTGAGTTTCCACTATTCAATCTAAGGCTGAAAATAATAGAGAAGATTCTCTTGGTAGTCTACTGAAGAAATTGAAGATCAATTTTGTGGATCAAGCAAGGAGCAAGTGGAAATCTTCAAAGGTATACAATGAAACCCTCTTTCTGTTTTTTCAGCATGCTTTGTTATCAAATTAAGTGTAATTAGAGTGCTTAATGATTTTGTTAGTTTTCATT
Organism: Benincasa hispida; assembly: GCF_009727055.1. Lineage (NCBI taxonomy): Eukaryota > Viridiplantae > Streptophyta > Magnoliopsida > Cucurbitales > Cucurbitaceae > Benincasa > Benincasa hispida. Next base: position 82,049,089 of record NC_052359.1, read on the forward strand.
TTATGCATATCAGATCATAATGATTAGTACAAGATTATTATACTAAGCCTAATTGAAGAGATGAGATGAGATCTCAATTTTGAGAATTAGGAACAATTTGGATGAAATTGTGTTGCAACAAGAGTAATTTGACCTAGTACTTTGTTAAACATAGTCCTAATCTTTTAAAATTACACTGATGTCTAACTCCACTAAGGATATGCAATGAAGATTGCAGTTTTGAACCTTATTTTCTCCAAAATGTTTGCAAAACAATGTTGGATTATGAAAGTGTTGTAAAACTAGTTTATGACGTTTCAAGTTTTGGGTTGGTTGAGACACTTGTTTCAAAACAAACCTTTGATGAAATAAATGTTCAAAAGTATGCCTAGATGTAGGCAGTTCTTAAGGAGTCAATAAATGGCCTTTTGGATAGTCCAAAGCAAAATGATATATACGTGTGACAAATATTGATTCATTTGGAAAGTAAAAGATTGCAGATTTGCAAAAAGGTTAAGTTGTGTTGATGAATTAGTTTCAAGTAAAACCACGTATTTTCATTTGAGCATCAATTTCTAATTGTCAAATAAATAAGTCTTCATCGTAGTGGGAGAGTTATGAGATAACTCAACCTTTTACAAAAGGCTTACTTGAAGTTTTTATTGTCATATAAAATGACAAGATGAAAACTTATAAATCTTGCAGTAGTGGGAGAGTTATGTGATGACTTAACCTTCCCTATGATTTATTGGAAATCAAAGCTGTCATATTGGATGACAAAAATCGAATGGAGTTGACAAAGAGAAATTTTGTTAAAGTCATAAATTTGAGATAAAGTAGTGTACTTAATCTCAGTTAGCTTTTTATAGATTTTCATTGATGGGGTCAACCTCAAAAGATATGAATAGATTTACAAAAATGGAGACTTGAAAGTGTAGTAATGAGAGACAGAGATCTTCAAAGTAAGACTCTTGGCATCAAATGAAAACCATCGCTAAAACTGTAGGGTGAAAATGGACTGTGAGTCAATTTTCTAACTAGTTTTCATAACATAGTCTTTATGCATTATTTGATTCATTATTGCATATGAAATATGTAAAAATGAATAATGTCTTTTATAAAAAGAAGTTCAATGCTTCCAAACAATTTCAAGAAAATGTTCAAAGATTGAATTGCAAAAAGGTTTGCAAAATTCTAATGTTCATTTGAGAAATAAATTTCACAATTGGGATCTTTGAGAAGATGGTTTGATATAGTATCATAAACAATAACTTTGAACAATGACGATGTTCTTGTATAGACAAGAAAATGAAACATCGATATTTATCTGTTTTATATTGGTATTTGCTCATTATGAATGAAGTGGAAATCAATATTAAAGTTTAACTATTTAACCAATTTCAAATATGTAATTTGAAGTATTTTTGTATATTAAAAATCCGCATATAAATGTATAGGACATGATGTTAAATTTGTCTCATGCATCTTGTGTTTACAAAGTAGTTGTTTAATGTTTGATGCAATTACTTCAGATTGAATGGTAATGTACTATTCTACAATGAAGTCGATATGTCTAAGGGAAAAGTTTTCTAAGACATATCAAATGCTGAGGGGATGTAAATCTTACTTGAGACTTAATATACAATTGGTTAGTTAAATCGATAAAGTCAATTGCATGAGCATTGATTTTTTAAAAATTAAAACTTATGAATAATCAGATGTTGGTATATATATATAGTTTAAGATTTGATCTTTTACGGGACACACTATTTCATATGGATTTAGAGAAATCTGTGTTTTATCCTAGTTGATGAATATTAGACGGTAAGGAAAATTTTTGTTTGTGAAGCAATAATTTGCAAAAATCAAGTATGTCCTAAGATATTTGAAAGTTGTTTCGGATATAACTTAATTTGCCCACTTTATGAGATAATATGGCGCAAGAATTGAGTTTGAGGACATATGTAACCACCAAGTTGTAGGGATAAAACAGAATAAGATAAACATTTTATTGGTGAATAGAGGGTTCTTGTTGCTATAACAGTTTGAATTATATAAAAGAATTCTCTAGGCTAAAGTGTGAGAGGATCTCCTAGACTATCTGGGACTACGAGACATGTCTCTAATATGCTAGGGCAAGTGGGAGAGTATGTAGGGTATAGAGTATGCCCTAGGATATATGTCTCACCGACTTACATTTCCTCGACTTTAACCCAAGTGGAAGATTGTTGGGATGTATGCTCTAAAGCCTCATAGTTATGTGTTATTTGAATTAATAGTTGATTGTTTTATATGAAATAATCCATTAAACAGAGATCCAAGATTATTTGATGTGACTTAAACATGTACGTGGAGACATACAGGTGAATCATGTTTAAGTGAGAATCAAATTAATTTTGGTTTAATTTGAATTGTTCAAATTAATTAAAGAAAATTAAATATATAAGGCACAATTAAATAATGTACATTGATACATTATAATTTATGTTGTTACATTATAAAATGTAATGTATGTTGATACATTATATTAGTTTTTTTTAGAGGAATAAATATTTGATATAGTTCAAATATTAATTATATGAATATGATTCATATAGAAATTATATGTTAAAATTAATGTGAATGTGATTCATATTAAATGTATATAGTTTTATGAGAGAAACAAATACTTGAATATGATTCAAGTATTAATTATGTGAATATAATTTATATAGAAACTATATGCTAAAATTAATGTAAATGTGATTCATCTTAAAATTATATAGTTTTATGAGAGAGATAATCATTTGAATGTGATTCAAATATTATTTATATGAATGTGATTCATATAAATACTATAGGTTAAAATTAACACGAATATAATTCTTATTAATACCTTAGGTTGTTTGAAAGAATAACAAACTAAAAATTATATTATATGTAATATATATAAACTATAGATTATATGTTATATGTGATATAACATATAGTTTATATATATTAAAATGGTTAATATATATCAAATTCAAATTTTGAATTTGTATTTAATTCAATTAACAACTCCCTCTAGGAGTTATTCTCTCAAATTAATTAGAATAAGGGGATGTTATTGTAGGGAGAGAAAAATACGTGAAACGGTTTTTCACTGGAGAGATCATCTTCTTTCTCCCCCTCCCCCTCTCTGAGTGTTATTCTTTCTCTCAAGCTCTTCTCCTCTCTCTTTCCACTAAAATCGATCATTAGAAGCCCACAACTCTCTAATGATTCTTGTCCTTGAGAATAACGAGGAAGACCTCGTGGTGGTATCCTCTCCTGTAAGTTGTGTTCGTGGTTGCAGGTTCGGGAGATCGAGAAAGCAGTCCATCTTCGTGCTTAAAAGAGGAAGCGAGAAGACGCTATTCTTCAAGGATATGTGATATCCCTTCCCTCTTCTCTATTTTCATCACAGTACAAGCATGCTTAGAATTAATTATGTTTCTCCTTTAGTTCCCGTCACTCTGAATTACTCTGTATGTTCTGTAAAACAAAATTTAGAGACAATGGCATCCAATTACTTCCGTTGCGGGGAATTCCAATCCTTTCGATATAAACTTATATGCTTAGAATGTATGTTTGATATGACCAATCTTCATATATTCTTTGTTAGGCTAGGGATAAATGTATCTATATGTATGAATATCATTATGACAAGGGGTTAAAGCATGCATGTTGGTAAATTTTAGGTTGTTTAAGACAAAACTTTTATAACATTGCATGATTAATCAATTCAAGAATGAAATCGATTAGTAACCTAGGCTATCTAGGTTATTAATCATCTCAGTTGAACCTATCGTACTTAATGTGGTTGTTTATTTGTTATGGACACTAATGAACCCCAAACATTTGAGCAGTTAGCTAAATAAGAATTAATTAGGATAGATGTAAGATTTCTATGGACATTATTGAACTCAGTTAATCAAGCATGTAGTTTAATTAAGTAATTAATTAGTGATAAGGATGGTTTCCTTGGCTATCCGAGGAAGTTGACTGCACATAAAATCATAGGAAATACTCCGTAGTAATCATTTGATCAATCGAACATTGGATAAGTTTTGAGTTAGCCATTTTTACTTTTCTCGTAATTTACTTTTTCATAATTTACATTCCAGCACTTTATTTTCTTTGCATCGATACTTAATCCATTCCAAACCTCTTCCTCCGGCTACCGCTTTAGCTAGGGACTTTAATTAGTTCAAAACTACTTTCACGTTTCCCTGCGGATCGACCCGAATTGGCCACTATTACTACGATTTTATAGTAGTAGCTGTAGAGTTTGGTATAATATAAATTTCATTTTATTAGTGGAGATTTGCAGAAGACAGTAAATTTCCTCTATCACCTCTCGTGTCTGCATAGCCTCAAAACAGGAAGATGCAAAACATCGAACAAACTCCTGTGTAGACTCAATAATCTCCAAGATAGAGACCAGTCCACCATTAAACCCAACCTAATTTTGCAAACACCACATACACCACAAAATCACATGAAAACAATTTTCAACTAAGAATCTCTATTAGAAAGACCAAAACAAACATTAGGATAAAGGAACGAGTGTCAGATCATCGCTTTGCCCACCTTACATCGAAAATGATGGATTTGAGTAACTATAGAATTGCCACAAAAAACATGTGTGATTTCTATTAGCTTATTTCTAATTTGATGAGTCGAATTAAAAGTAAAGTAAATTTGTAAGTAAGTGAGATTAGCTCAACGATAATCGACAGGACCTTCATCCCTAGAGATTAGAGATCTGATCCCCACCCTACTGTTGTTGTAAAAAAAACAAAAACCTATGATTTTCTAGTTAATTACAAAAGGGGTATTATATTGTCATCATATAGCCTTCACTAGAGTTACTCACATCATGCTTTCATTAAAACTATTAGATTATGTGGTCTTATACTTCAAACCATATGATGTCATTTCTCTCCAATTAATATGGGTGAGTAATTGTTAGACTTATGTATTAAATTTTCAAATCCTTAAATGAAAAAATATTAAAAGTATTAATATGTAAGATTAAATTTACCATATATTTATCAACTTTTTTTTTTTTCTCTATTGTTTCAGTTTTTCAGTTGCAGCAAGGGCAAATAGCAGTGAAGTTGATGCCTTTACATAATAGACGACTTGTGGAAGGTAAGTAGTTCTTTAGAGTTTTTCACATTAAGAGTTTAATTTTGTTGTGCTTGTTTATCTTCCATAGACTCTTCTAAGAAGAAGTGGATTGAAAATTTGATGAAGATGCTGGAATTTGTTGGTGAAGGCTAGTTTACATCCACTTTTTACATTGTAGGAGCCATCTTGAGAATAATGCCACATCAAGGAGTCTTGTTTTGGAATGGTTCTTAAAGGAATAATTTGTATTACTTCAATCCTTCTTTTCTGAAGAGAATATTGAGTTTGGAGGTACCCTAACTTAAAATGTTAGGCACCGGTGTGATTTTTCTCATAGACAAGAAAACTAGAGCAAAAATATTATTTAGGGTTAGTTGTATAAATGACATTCAAGCTCAAAATAATAGAGTATATAGCACAAGGGATAAAATAATTGCGTATATAGCACAAAAATTGGTAAAAGACTACAATGCTCATGTCCAGCCCATCATTTCGTGCGTTTTTTCCCGATTTCTCAAATTGAAAGCTATCTGATAGCTGCTATCAGTGATAGCTTTTAATTTGAGAAATGTGCTATAAATTGCTACCATCAATGAATATCACTCATAGCTGTTATCAAATATGGCTTTCAATTTGAGAAATGTGTTATCAGTTGCTATCATTGTTAGCTTTCATTTTGAGAAATATTAAGAAAACAAAACTCTCGAGTTGTCCCTTCACTCCTCTCGCAATCTCTGCTATATGGGTCCTTCCCATCTAAACCCTAAAATCCATCTTCTCTGTCATGCGCCCAAAGTATGTGAGGGCAAACGTGGAGTTCATGCAGTGAAGAAGAAAATGGAAATGCGTGCACTACAAAAGGGCAAACTTAAAATTTTTTAAAAAAAAAAATACAAGTTGATCGGTTAACATTTTCCATATTTACAAATATTATAAAGATGTGCTATATTTTCATATTGTTTTCCTGATTGTACTATCTGCTATAATTTCCCTATTATTTATGGTGGGTCGGAACGAATTGACCCAGTCCTCATTTTTCCAACTAATTGAATTTAATATTATTAATCTTAATTACTTAATATTTTATTAGATATAAATATGCATGAATACTTGGTTTTTCTTTCCACACTTACTAATTTTTTTATTTTTTTATTATAATTATTATATATTATATGAGTGATTCTGGACCAAAAAACATAAACAACATTTGCCATGAACATGGACAACAAAGTCGAGAAGATAGCATGATTTGGATAGAGGGTAACAACCTAGGACCAAAATGGGCTTAGAGAAAAGGTTGGCTTGGGTCTTGGCTCAAGCTAGTATGCTCGGCCTTGGCCGCCTCATCAAATGCCTAAGATGCATACCTCACACATGTTCCAACCCAAGTGATTACTATAGACCTAAAGTATAGCTAAAGTTAAGTGCTTCACCTCAACCTTGGCACTCTAGTGAAATATAAAACAGGGCACACCCCTCACACATCCAAACCTAATAAGTCAAGAGAAAAACCTAAGTAATTACTAATATATATGAGGTAACTGGAACTTCAATTGACTCCTCTATTATCTAGTTCTATTACTGACTTAGATATCAGAGTCATTTTTCTTCGTTTTGTAGGTTCGCTCTTCTCCAAGTTATAAATTTATCGTTGTTATCATATGAAGGCCAGACGTATTTTTCCTTGACCAAAATCAATGATATAAATTAATTTTTTGAATTTGTAATATTTTCTATTTATCTTATTTGTCTGATTTTTCTCCATTGATTTTAAGTTTTGGTACACTATATAAGTTTGTTGTAGAAAAACTTTAATCTCAGTAATGTATATATTATTATAACTAAATTGACTCAATATTTAGAAGATTAGGAGCCCATCATAAAGTTTTAAAAGTACATGGACCTATACCTATTAGACACAATGATCCATCAAAGCTGACGAACCTCTATATATATATATATATATATATAACACCTCAACAGATATTTCTTAAAAAATTATTAAAACAAACTAAAAATATACAAATTAATAAATCAACATTTTACCATGCTTAGATTTGTCAATATTATTTACAGAATAATTATTTGAAATGATAAAATTGCTGAAAATATTTTCAAACATAACAAAATGTCAATAGTGACTTTTTTGTTATATTTATAAATAAATTAACTTATTTTTCTATATTTAAAAATAACCCTTATTTATATGCGATATTCACATTAATAATATTTTTTTTTATTTTTTTTTATGTTTTATTGATTATTTTATGATATTATAATGGAAATGTTGGTTGGTCCCTTGTGTTAATATTGAAGCTGTAGATACATGGTCCAACCACAGTCTAAATTTTAGTCCTTGCACTTAATTTTTATAATTTGATTTAATGGCCCAACCACAATTTATCATGACAAACTCTTTCTTCTTCTTTTTTCTAACAAAATATTTTTTTTTTTTTAGTTTTTTTGCTGTCAAATTTAGGTAGGCAAAAAAAAAAAAAAAAAAAAAAAAAAAACGAAATTGCCTCTCACAATTCATTCAAGTATTTTTCTTTGAAGAGATTGATTTTTTTAGAAAACGAAGAAAAGGTCGTACCACCGTTTTGTTATTTGATTTCAACAATGTTGTAGTTTAGTAGATATCATTTGATTGAAACTTTTTGTTTACATTTTAGGTAAAATTAAGAATTAAAAATTATGAAGTAAGAATGAAAAATGATCTAAATTAAGTAGATCTTTGGGTCATCAACTTCAAATAGGTGGAATTGGCTATTATAGTCCACTTCATGTCTCGAACTCTAATTATAATAATTGATGTTTTTAATTATTTTAATCTACAATTAATTACATTATTATTATTTCAAAGTATTCATTGTTACTGTTTTTACTATTTTCTACTCATCTTCTTTCTTCTTATTTTTTATATTGTTTACTATTTCTTACTCGGACTAAAATAGTCTACACCTCAAATATGAACTATTATAAATTACAAACTACTATAACCTATCAATTATAATAACCAAGTTAGTGCATCAAATACCTATAAAGATATTAACTCATGCAATGAATTGTACGAACTATTAATTAATTTTTCTTTTTTAACAAAAAAATTATTAGAGATGGATTTGTAGGGTAGGGATTTGGAGGCACATGGAACCTTCACCTAAAATAATTGGATATGGGCATGAAAAAGCCTTTTTTGTAATTATTTTTTTGAAAAAGAACAACTTCATTAATAAGTAGAAAAGTCTTTTCTTTGTAACTTTTGCAGCCTCAAACCATATTGCCAAAAGAAAGTTTAAATTTTTCTAAAAAAATGTTTTTTTTTCTTTCTTCAAATTCCTTTTTATTTTAATTTAAAGATTTGTGTATATCTTCTTAATTTATTGAAGGGTAAATTGTAAAAATCACTCACCTAAACTTTTAATTGTACCCAAAAACTTTAAATCGTAAAAATTGAGTCCTCAAACTTATACAAATGTTAAAATTAGACTCTTAAACTTACATAAGTATAGAATTGTAATAATAGAATAAATTTGATGGTCTAATTTTCATCAGTGGGAGGCTCAATTTCTACAATTATTGTAAATAAGAGGGTCTAATTTTAATACTTGTAAAAGTTTGAAGGTCTAATTGTTATAATTGGAATTTAAGAGTGTAATTACAACCACCACCATATTTCAAATTGGTTTTACAATTTGCCCAATAAATTTATTTGGTTGCATGTTATTCTACAAATGCTTTGCCTTAAATTTGAGGGCAATTTTGTATTTTCAGCCTTCTTTATTTTTTCATGTGAATATTTTAAATTTTTTAATATGTATATATTATTGAGAAAATAATTGAAACAGATCCTTCTTTTATACCTTGTCGGCATGCAATGCCCTATGTTGATCTAACTATTTGTTTGCAAATCTAAAAATATGAATAAATTATTTGAATAAAAATGTTGAGACATCTTTTTTCTTTCTTTTATTCATACAAAAAAAAAAAAAAAACAAACACACACATCTTGATCTTAAAATTTTAAATTTGAATATAATAGGTACGTAGTATGTAGTATGATATTTGATCCTCTTTAACTTCAAAAGAAAGAATAGATGTGAATTATCGTTGATCAACTATACTCACTTTAACCTTAAATTTTTAATTTGATTACCATTAAACTTATATTTATAATTACAACAAATTACGTTAAAACTAGTCCATAATAAATTAATGTTCATCATAAGCACAAAAATGCAAGAAGATAGTGCAATCATCAAATATATTAATTTCATCATTTATTTGGGTTAAAGTTCATTGTTCATATGCGTAAGTTATATATATAGGCTTTTAGGGACAAATATATAGAAATATCTCTAACTCTATTTATAAACCAGTTTGATATTTTTACTTTTGAGTTTGTATTGAATGGTGCACGTGTTATAAGATGGAATATATGACTTTATTTTCTACTCGATGTTAAAAACATTTTAAGCTCTGGTATATTAACTGTAGTTAAATTTCTTCTTTACTATATTTTCTTGTTTTTGAATAAGAAAAAGAAGTGAGCGAAAACAAAGTTTAAGAGTGTATAATTTTTATAATAAGAATTTGAAAGAGAATTTAATTTCATCGTAATATCAAATCCTTTGATTTTTTAGCTTGTCATAAAAGTGAGATGTTTTTTTCTCCCAACAAACAATCCATTAGTATAAAAAGAATAAAAAAAAAATTAATTTGATACATCCTACATATAGTCCTTATACAATGTCAAATTTCTAGTATGGTAAATACGAAAAGGGAATATGAACCTCTTATTTCAAAGAAAGAAAAGATATCCTTATCAACTCTTTTGATACTTTTAACTTTATATGTATTTTTTCTAAATATAATTTTATTGATAATTTTTTATAACAAAAAATTAAACTACATTTCTTAGGCAACATTAAAATTAAACTAGAATTTCTTAGGCATTATTTAAATTTAAAATATTTTTTAAAAAAAAATTGAGCTCGTGTACGAAGTACAGGAGTTTTCACCCTACTTGTGGATCAAGTCCACGAGTCCTGTATAGTTGGCTGCCCTTTATGACAGAGGAGGTGAAACAATGGAAACCGTATACCCCAGGTACATGATTTACTTCAACAACACTATCCTATTTTGTCAATAGTTTCAAGGTGAACCTTAAACAAGAAATCTGTTTTTTGAACAATATTTTCATAAAAAATATTGCCACTATTCTATTTTTGTCATTAGAAAATATTGCCACTATTCTATTTTTGTCATTTTTAAAAAAATATATATATTATTCTTGAAATTACCCTTCAAATATTTCATCAAGATTTATTTTGATATACTACTTAGTACCTCTCGGCTTCATTCATTACTTATCATAAAAGAAATACTTAATAACTATGTGGAAACCTATGAAATAGAATAATATATTTTCCAATAATGTGTTAAATAATGGAAAGAGTACGTTCACTAAGTAATATAGACTTTTTTCCTAAATTTATTAGAGGCGACATTTAATTTACGTAATTAAAAGTAAACCATTTGGGTGTAATTCATTTGTCGTCCCTGCTGTATTCAATGAAAAATTATCACGTGGAAATTAAATTTTTTTAAAAATATATATTAAAATTTACTTTTTGCATGTAGAAAAATGGGGACCATCTAAGTATTGGTCTAACCAAAATCATGGAGTGAATCAAGATGACGAGGCAAAAGAAAAGAAGTTAGGGTAATAATTATAGAGACATGTGTGACCATGAATAGGCACGTGGTGCACGTGAGCTCATAGGCTGTAGTTTTCCGACAATTGTGTGAGACCAGTGATCCAATGTTCTAAAAGCGAAAAGAAAAAAAAAGAAACAAAAGAAAAAGAAAAGAACTTTGGATCTCACAGCCCCAATTTCCATTTGCCATCATGGCTGCAGCTGGTGAAGGAGGCATATTTCACTTCATTTTCAACTTGTTTGTTTTAATAGCATTTTAAAAACATTAATCTTTCACTTTTGCCTTAATATAATATTTGAAACTTTATTCCATTTTAGCAAATAGATTATGTAATATAACTTTGAACATGCATCAATGAGTGATTAAAAATGAACTCTTTGTTGGGCTGATGACCCTTCACAAGTCCCAAATATACAAGATCAACATTCGAGAGATGAAGAAATGGCTCAGAACAATTCTGTCAAATCCTCGATACTCAAAACTCGATGTTCGATTACTTGCTACTCGATCCTTGATCAGAATTCCCTTCTTCATCTGACTAGTCTCTGTTAAATCCTTGATGCAACTCGACGACAACAGAGTTAATACTCGATCGTACTCGACGGTTCTTGAACGATACTCGGTGCAACTCAAAGGTGAAAACGATGTACTCAGACCTACTCGATAGCAATGAATCGATGTATGATTGGCTTGATAATCTGATTATTCGATGTGATTTGAAATATAAAAAAATGGTGTGTAATTTGCAGTAAAGAATTACTCGATTGAACAAGAAAGATGAGAGAAGAAGAAAGAGACACAGTGTTTACGTAGTTCGGCAAGGTTGCCTACATCCACAAAAAAATATGAAATCTTTTTACTTAATGAAGATTGCTTACAGATTTGTCGTTTGCAAAAAATTAAGAAAATGATGATAACTTTCTAATTTGAATTTGAAATCAGTGGTATTTATAAGGATATACCAGCTGACCGTTACAAATGTTAGTTATAAACAAACAGAAATCTTAGGTATTTGAGTCAAAGCTTCTTCAAATTCTCCATCTTGACTCCAATGCCTTGCAATCTTCATGATATTCCTGATTCTGACTGGTTTGTCTACCCTGTGTCTGAAAGCTCAAAACCAACCTGTTCTAAACATTTAAACAATTTAAGCTTTGAAATGGGTTTTGTTAACATATCAGATGCATTCTCTGAAGTATGGACCTTTAAAATTTCTATCTCCCTTGTCTCAATTTTATCTCTAATGAAATGATACTTGATATCAATGTGCTTTGCTCTAGTGTAGAATTATGGATTTCGGGACAATGGATAGCACTTTGATTATCACATTAGAGTTTCACTATTGTTTGATCTATTCTAAAGTCTTTCAGCAGTCCCTTGAGCCACAAAGCCTCTTTGATTACTTCAGTTGAGTCATATATTCAACTTCAGTTGTAAACAAGGCTACTATAAGTTATAGTGATGCATTCCAATTGATTAGATTAGGACCAAAAAGGAAAAGGTAACCTGTTAAGGACCTCCTTTTGTCCAAATCACGAGCATAGTCAACATTAACATATCCATAAAGCTCTAGTTTTGGTTCAATTGACCTTTGATAGATTAACTTTGAGTTTTTAGACCAAACTAGATACCTTAGGATCCATTTAGTAGCCTTCTAGTGTCTCTTACCAGGATTAGACATATATTTACTAACTAAGCTAGCTGAATATGAGAGATCAGGTCTATAGAAATCATTAAATACATTAGGCTTCCGACAGCTTGACTATAGGATATGACAACCATCTGTTTTTTATATTCTTGGTCAGAATCCTTAGGAGAGTTAATTGAGGAAAGCTTAAAGTGTTGGGCAATGGGTAAACTTATAGGTTTGGCATCATTCATGTTGAACCTTTTAAGGATCTTCTCACAATAGTTGGACTTACTGATGCTTAGAATAGAATCCTCTTTGTTCCTATGGATCTCTATTCCTAGGACCTTGCTTGCTTCTCCTAAGTCCTTCATATCAAACTCTCTTTTTAAGAAGTTTTTAACTTGGGTTAGATCTTCTTTGGACCTTTCTGCCAGTAACATGTCATCTACATATATGAGTAGGTAAACTTTATCCTTGTAAGAACCTGTGTTTACATAAGCACATATATCAAATGAACTTCTTTTGAATCCAATGCTAGAAATATAGTCATTGAATCTCTTGTATCATCATCTAGGTGATTTTTTAACCCATATATAAACTTATTGAGTAAGCAAAAGAGATTTTATTTTTCTTTAACTTCAAATCATTTAGGTTGTGTCCAATAGATTGTCTCGTCTAGATGTCCATGAAGAAAGGCAGTTTTGACATCTAGTTGATACAATTCTAGATTATTTTGAGCAACTAAGGATAGAAAAAATCTTATGGAAGGTTGTTTTACAACAAGAGAGAAAATCTCAACATAGTCTATTCCTTCCCTTTGAGGGAACCCCTTGTAACCAATCTAGCTTTAAACCTAGGCTTTTGATCACAGGATACTCCTTTTTTAAGTTTAAAAATCCATTTAGAAGCAACAGGTTTATACCCTTTTGGTAGAGGAACTAAAGATCAAGTGTCATTCACCTTTAGTGAATGTGTCTCCTCATTCATTTCCTCAATCCAATCCCTTGCATTAGCACAACTTGTTGCTTTCTCAAAGGTAGTTGGTTCTTGGTTAGTAGGAGCTACTACAGCATTTAAAACCAGATTCATATAATTCATTTCAGTATATCTAGCTAGAGGTGTGATAGTTCTTCTTTGTCTATCCCTAGCTAAGACATATTGGCTTAAATCAGGTTGCTCACATACTGTCTCATCATGTTCCTCTACATCTTCCTCAATTTCTCTTGTGATACTAGGTTGGTAGACTAATTTGGCTACTCATATGGTAACTCCACCTCAAATCCGGTGTTGGATGACCCTCCTTCATCCTCTACCTTTTTCTTATTTAGCATAAACATCTCCTATTCCCTAAAGGTGATGTCTCTGCTCACTAAGAACTTCCTTTCAATAGGATGCCACATTTTGAACCCATTGACAGCCTCTATAAAGACTACACACATACACTTGACTACTCTGACCTTTAATTTTCTCTTATTTTGGTGTACAAACCCTACACATCCAAAGACCTTGAGGTTATCTAGGTTAGGAGGATGATTAGTCCACTTTTGCTCAGAGGTAAGCAAATCTAAAGATGTGTAGGGCACCTATTTAAGGTATACACGGTATAGGATACAGCTTCTACCCAAAAACTTTCCCCTAAGATAGCATCAGAGAGCAAACACCTAACCCTTTCCATTATGGTTCTATTTGACCTCTCAGCAACCCCATTTTATTGAGGTGTATATCTCACTGTTCTATGCCTAGTTATACCATTCTCACTACAAATTTTATCAAAGTGTTCATTTCAAAATTCAAGCTCATTATCAGTTCTAAAGTATTTTAACCTTTTAGATGTTTGATTTTCTATCATAGTTTTCCATTCTTTAAACTTCCCAAATACTTGGTCCTTAGTTTTAAGAAAGTATATCCAGCTTTTCCTAGAAAAATCATCTATAAAGGTTAGAAAATACCTTGAGCCACTAAGGCTTGGTGTAGGAGATGGTCCTCATAAGTCAAAATGGACATAGTCCAAAGCTCCTTTGGTGGTATGCTGAAATTTTGTGAATCTTTGTCTGGTTGCTTTACCTAAGATGCAATGCTCATAAAAGGAAAGATGCTCACTGATACCTTTAGGCAGGATTCCTTGCTTGGACAGAGCTTGCATCCTTTTCTCACTAATATAGAAGAGTATTTTGTGCCACAAGTCAGCCTCTGTTAAGCTTATTGTTGAAGTTGTGTAGGCACTTGTTATCATCTCTACTCCTCTCACAATGTAAAGGTCATTGACCTTCTCACCAACTAACACAACTTTGGAATCCTTTATCACTTCAAGAACTCCACCTTTTCCTTTGTATTCACACCCAATGGAGTCCAACATGCCCAAAGATATCAAGTTTCTGTTGAGCAAAGGTACATGTCTAACATTTCTTAGAAGCTTGATTGATCCGTCCTTTAGTTTCAAGGACACTGAACCAACCCCTTTTATCTTGCAGGCTTCATTGTTGCCCATGTACACTAATTCTCCATCTATTTCCTTGTAAGTATTAAACCAAGGTTTGAAAGGTGTCATGTGATAGATACATCTAGAGTCTAGCACCCAATCATGCTTCCCAAGAGGACTGATTTGATTGGTTTGATTTCTGGTGGAGGCTAAGGCATCAAAGTAAAAATAGGAACCTTCAACTACTGATGCTTCTAGTTGTTTCCCCTTCTGATCCTTCTCTTTTTCTTGGTTTTTCCTTTTCAGACTGTAGTAATCTCTCATCAGGTGACCTTTCTTCTTGCAGTAATTGTATCTCAACTTGGTCTTAGGCTTGTGTTCTTCACCTGACTGGTTTTTATTCCCCTTGGACCGGTTTTGCTTATTCTTCCCCTTGGCAAATAGCCCCTTTGCACTAGGCTGCTCCTTCTTGACTGACTGAAGCTCTAACTCTCATGTTCTTAATGCTGAAATAATGGTATTTGTGGTGACTGATTCTCTACCATACTTCAGAGCATTTTCACCTCTTTATAGGCTTTGGGTAGAGAGTTTAATAGCACAAAAGTCTCATTCTCATCACCAATTTTCTCACCAAGGCTCTTGAACTTTGAGACTATCCTCGTGAATTCATCCAAATTTTCTAAAAGAAGCTTGGTAGAATCCATCTTGAACGTGAAAAACTTCTCCCTCAGATACATCTTGTTGAGGAGATCCTTGGTAGCAAAAAGACCTTCTAGCTTGACCCACATCTTGTAGGTTGTGTCTTGATCAATTATTTACCTCAAAATACTGTCACTAAGATTCAGAACCAGAGTCTCATATGCTGTGAGCTTCAAGTCTTCTCTTTCTTGTGTTGATAAGGTGATTGGTAGTGTTGATGGGTCCAAAAGGGCCTTGTATGCTCTTTGTTGTCCAAGAATGGCTTTGATTTTGGCCTTCCATAGGCCAAAATTGCCCTTCCCATCAAAATTCTCAATCTCATACCTTGCAACAGTCATTTTTTAATCGGACAAGTATCCAGTCTTGATTTCTTGAAAATCTTGAAGCTCCAAGAAAGATGACCTTGATGACCTTTAAACGCTCTAATACCACAAATTGTTGGGCTGATGACCCTTCACAAGTTCCAAATACACAAAATCAACTTTTGAGAGATGAAGAAATGGCTCAAAATAATTCTGCCAAATCCTCGATACTCAGAACTCGATGCTCGACTGCTTGCTACTCGATCCTCGATCAGAATTATGTTCTTCATCTGACTAGTCTCTATTAAATTCTCGATGCAACTCGATGACAACAGAGCTAATACTCGATTGTACTCGACGATTCTTGAACAATACTTGGTGCAACTCGAAGGTGAAAACGATGTACTCGGACCTCTTTGAAGCGATGAATCGATGCACGATTGACTCGATAATCTGATTACTCAATGCGATTTGAAATATAAACAAATGGCGTGTAATTTGCAGTAAAGAATTACTCGATTGAACAAGAAAGATAAGGGAAGAAGAAAGAGACACAGTGTTCGTGTGGTTCAGCAAGGTTGCCTACATCCACGGGAAGATCTGAAATTGTTTTACTTAATGAAGATTACTTACAGATTTGTTGTTTGCAAAAAAAAAAAAAAACTAAGAAAATGATGATAACTCTGTAATTTGAATTTGAAATCAGTGGTATTTATAAGGATATACCAGTTGGCCGTTACAAATGTTAGCTATAAACAAACAGAAATCTGAGGTACTTGAGTCAAAGCTTCTTCACCCTTATAAGTAATTTTTCTTATTATATCTATTAGTTGATATGAAAACATATATTAAAGGCTTGCCTAAGCTAGATTAGAGAGGAGCATTCATGCACTGTATACATGTGGGTGTTAGAGCAACATCTTCATTAGGGTTAAAACCAAAATTTTAATATGTCATTGTGAGAGACTAAGTAAAACCTGACAAAACCCTTGAATTCTATTAAGGCAAAATATCTCATACCATTGAAGATAGTTGTCCTCCTTTATAAACTCATGATCATCCTCTTATTTAACCAATGTGTGATTTTGGTCACATTCCCAACAAACTCATCATCCATCAGAATTCTTCATTTCTTGATCCATTTCTGATTAGTAGCCTTCCTCCTTATAGCAACAATCTCAACTATATAGTTAATATAGGTTGAAGAACACAAGTGATTTATATCTCTTAAATAACCGATCATACAATAAAATGATTATTATTTTCTTTGATGTCTATAGGAATATTAAAATGTAGTTTTCCCATATATTAAAAGATATAAGTTATTGTTTAGAGTTGAATTATTATATATTAGTGTGTCACATTTCGTGGGAGCTCCCCCTTTGTTCACCAAGTTATCAAATAAATCATCCCCATGAGGTGCCCCCTTTTGATAGGAAGCTTTCTGTTATGTCTTCAATGGCCCTTCATGGCTTGCTTTTTCCCCTTTTCTTGTCCTTCCTCTTATAATATGTTTAATTATTGTTACCTTTTGCCTCTTATGATATTTTACATCTTTTTCTTTTTCTTTTTTTCCTTTGTTTTTCCCCTTTGGTTTAAGTGTTTCTTCCTATACAGATTGAGTGTCTTACACATGAGGAGGATGCAATGATTTTCCTTTTTGCTGGTTTCTACTAGGTTAAAGTAAGGTACTCTCTTCTCTTCTTCTTTTCTATATAAAATTAAGACGAGTAATTCATGCATTTCGAGATGTTCTATCTATATGCAACACACTCTCATCACACTCTAAAAAAAATTAAAATATTTTTAAAAAGAAGTAAGAAAAATTTGTTATATGACAGATTATGATTAGACAATTTAGTTTGACATACGAGACAAATTAGGATTATCTCTAGAATTAATAAATTATTGTCATAATAATAATGTAAAAATAATGGTGCAAAATTACGAATAGAAATATGTTTTAGTCTCTAATTGTTTGAGTTTCTTTTGTTTTAATTATTATTTTAATCTTTGTTTTTAAAAATTTAACCTTTATTTTAGCATAGTTGTTTGGAAAATTCTTCAAAATAGCCCAAATGATTTAGGGTCCTTTTGGATTAAAAAAAATATATGTTTTTATTGTTTACTTTAAAAACAGTTTACATTTAAACAATCAATTCAAATAAACATTTAATTGTAATTACTTTTGAAAACAAGTTCAATTATAAAAACATTTAATTATTTTGTTTGACACAGTACTTCTTAAAAGAGATTTTAATTTAAATAGCTAATGTTTATTTTTCAAAATAATTTAGAATCGTCCCACTAATTAAAAGGGAGCATATTACATTTAAATCGAAAAAAAATAATGAGAGAGTTATAATGAACACGGAAATTACACTAGGTGGCAATTTAAGAATAGGATATTTAAAATATGTCACACACTTTTTTCATTTTGTAGATATGATATTTTTTAATGTATGAAGTGTATCGAAGGTATATCAGTAGTGTATCAAGTGTGTATTAGGTGTATCATGTATATCCGTACATTTTTTACATTTCATGGGTTGAACTTGTTTTTTGCCATTTGTGCAAAAAGTAATAAATCTCGACTATGGGTCTAATTTTTAAACTTATTTTACCAAATCTGCCAGAAATCCTACAAAAATTGTAGAGAAATAAATTTAAAAAGAAAAGTTTAAGAGAAAAATAAATAAATAGAAATAAGAGGAAATTTTTTTAAAAAAATATATCAAATATAGTCTTTTGAGTCCTTTTAAAAATAAATTATCCACTATATGGTCAAAATTTTCTCATTTTAAATACATCATAGTAATTTTAGCAATGACAAGGGTGATGTTGGATTATTTTTAAATGGGTCCTTATATTTAACCTATTTCAATTATATTTTTTTCATCAATGTACTTAAAAAGGTATGATATTTATTGTAAATTGGTAGAAACTTTATGAAGAGAAAAACTTTAGGTAAAGCTACTAAACAGAAATAAGTCACTCTTTTTTCCAACTTCTTAGTAACTTATAAGAAGCCATTAGAAACTTTCTTATCCTAATAACTTCTAGTGACTCACTAATTAATTTCATGTTTGGTAAGTTCATATTCAATCAATTATAACAAAAAAGAAATAAAATATATGAGTAAAATTGAAAAGAATACTCAAATTAGGGACTAAACAAAGATTGAAAGATAGCTTTAAAATTGCACATTAAATGAACATTAGTGTAGTATGTTTTCCAAACATCTCTCTAGTATTTAAATATCAAATCAAAATATTGAGCAAAACACTATCTATAGTTGTAGGATTTAGTAATAATGATTTGGCAAATATTGGACAAATGATCCATCACATCCCTTCTTTAGATGTCTTGTCTACTTGATTTTGATTTGAACATCCTTAGTATTATGGCCTCCACAAGTGCCATTAAGGGCATTTTGTGTCCCATAATAGTTGTTACTTCACCTTTCATCTATCCATATTTATGGCAGGTTTTAAAGGTTAATGTCGATAAAAATTATGATATCTTAGTGTTAAAAAAATGTAAGAAAATTGTGACTAATATATAAAAACCTCATTAAAATATTTAAATGAATAAATAAACATTTCACCATTTTTAAAATAAATGTAAAATCATTATTATAGATATTAAATTTACGTTATCTTGGATTGTCGAGTGTTGAAAGATATATTTGTCTATCTTTCTAAAGCTCCATTATTTTTATGTGGCAATCAATTAGCTCTTCAGTTTGCCAAAAATCATATTTTCCATGAACATATTAATCATGTGGAGATTGATTTTCATTTTGTAAGGGAAAAGTAGCTTCACGAGATACGCAACTTCATTTCATTTCTACAATTTAGCGGTCTACATATCATTTTACTTAGACACTAATCATTTACTATTTTTGAGATGCAAACTCATGGCTTCTTGGTGCTAGGGAATAATAGAATATAGGTAGATCAGTTACTAAGGGGGTATTTGGGGCAAAGTGTTGACTATTGTAGTCCTAGGTTATTATAGTTGGGTTATAATAGTTTGTATTTGGGATATAGATTATTTTAGTTTGTATTATAATAGTATGTGTTTGAAATGTAAACTATTTTAGTTTGAGAATGAAATAGTAAACAATGTAACAAAGAATAAAAAAAATTATGAATGTAAAATAGTAAAAATTATCGCAAATAGTAAATACTGTAGCAAATGACGATTTTGAAGTAATGTTGACGATAGCTAATTGGGGAATACAAAATAGTATTTACTGTAGCGAGGGGGTTATTATAGTCTTAGGATAGTTTTTACCCTAAATACACCCTAAGAGAACATTTGGGATAAAGACTATCCTAAGACTATAAAAACCATCTCTTGCTACCGTAAATACTATTTCGAAACATCCAATTAGCTACAGTCAACACTATTTCAAAATCCCGTTTACTACACTATTTACTATTTGTTACAATTTTTACTATTTTACATTCATCATTTTTTTTATTCTTGGCTACAGTATTTACTATTTTTTTCTCAAACTAAAATAGTTTACACCTCAAACAAACTATTGTAACTCAACTCTAATAATCTAAGACTATAATAACCAACTTCTTGCCCCAAACACACCCTAAATGGTTAGGTTCGGTTAGTTGTTGTTAGTTTGTTACAAATTTGTTTAATTATCGGTTAAATTCTCTATATCTAAAGTGTATCATCCCTATAAACACTTGAAGAGACTTCAATTAATAAATTGAGACATATTATTCATTTTCTTATTATCTTTAATATTTTTATCAATTTTTTATGACAGACATAAATAAATATTGATTCACTCTCCATGAAATTTGTTTCAAGTTTTTTATCCAATTAACTTCTAATAAACTTTACCAATATATACAGAATTACTACTTGCTTGTCATTCTTTTTCATATGGGGTGTTAGTACTTTAATTTATATAAGTTGTAACTTGAGATTATACCCCTAAAAAGCCTGTTCGATCTGAATTTTATATAAATTTATAAATTTAAATTTCATTTTACCTCCTAGTTTATCTTCCTTTCTTATCATCATTCAATCTTATCAAATTTTCTTTTTTATTTTATTGTGTGTACTTCCACATTTACAACACACCCATCATTATTATAATCAAACATAAATTCAAGAATTACGACGTGATGATGAAATAAATAAGAAAGATTATATTATGTTTGCAATTCTTTTTATACGACAGATCCATTTCTTAATTGCTATTATTATTATCTTATTCTATTCTACTAATCAAATGATAAATGTATTGAAAACTAAAATTATATCAAAAGATACCCACTTGTAAAATTTGTATATTTAAATAAAAGGAAGAGTAATTATTATCAATTAATTATAATTAAGGTGGCTTCTTGGGTAGAATGTTTGTCTCCTAAATGCCTTCTTCATTACTTCATGCCCTTCCACTATTTTTTTTATGTATCTCATGCATACAAGTTTTGATATTATTTTAATAGCAACATAATAATTAACTATAAATTTAGTTCTAAATACTTGTGAATTTGTTCAGTTTATAACCTTTAAAAATTCCAACTAGAATATTTTCCTATTATACAAGCACCAGAATGACATACTTCTTTTTTTTCTTTTATTTTTAAACAAATACTCCATAAAAACCCGAAGCTCAAAGGGACAAAAGATGACAAAGATCAATATTAATTACATCCAAAAACTTAAATAGGGAAACAAGTCCCCAGCCCTCCCTAAGTCTTCCGAATTGGAAGAGACGAGAGAACCATAATGAAACTTAAATTCAGGAGTGTAGCGGATTATATGGTGAGCAACTTGGTTACTAATGCGAGGATAAAAGGAGAAAGAGACATTTCCTAACATCCTCACCAATATAAGAATTTCATCAATTGTGTTCTTCACCTCAGTGAAATTAGACAAGTAGTTGTTATTCACCTCCCACGACATAATTCTTAAACATCATTTATTAAGATTTGTTATGAGTAATTTTGGACCCGAAAAAATAGGTGATCAATAGCTGAAAAATGTTGTTTAATAAAAATAGGTCAAAGATGAGAGTAGATCTAGTCTCAAATAATTCTACGGTCAACCAATCCTTAGACTAGTCATATCTAATCCTAACTTACATTCTAATCTTGAGACGATAAGGAAACCTCAGGACATTCTCTTTATAAATACATAATTAGAACTTTATATGAGATAAGTTCAAGGTTTGACTTCTTCCTCATTCTACATTCTCCATCTTAACTTTGACAGCGTAATCTTTTTCCTATGTTTTTGTAAGTCCTTTGTTCTCTAAATTAATAAATTTACCATCGTTGAATCACGTTAAACTCATGCGTGTTTTCTCATGTCTACATATTCTAGTATCAATAAAGACATTTATATATAATTTTCTTCTAAAGTTCTAGAATCATTTATAAATAATATCTTTGTTGTGTTTTTATAAGCTCAATGATTGAAAGAAGAAAGTATTTTCTAATTGAGAAAAGACTCAATAATTAAAGTATATTTGTAATTGATTATTACTGTATTATTGGTGTTATATAACTTAACGTGTAGAGGAATAATACATGATTAAGAAAATTGGCTCAAGATTAGGGGAAATAATGAATTAGATCTACCTTTAGTTAGAGTACATATCCATGGAAATTTTATACTCATATCTTTAACCAAACTATATAGTTGCTTCAAATATCTCTTTAAGTATAAGGTTTAATCAATGCCAAAAGCCAATTCCTTTTTCCCAAAAAAAAAAAATATTAACAAAAATTATCAGACTTTACAAAAATATGTTAAATTGCCAATTAAATCTAAACTTGCCAATTGACAATTTAACGAAGACTAACTTAATTAACTAAATAAAAATCGTGTCAAATTATAAGTTAAAAAAAGTTCAACTTTTAACCGTACACTTTTTAAGTTGTTTCAATCTTTATCCTCGACTTTCAATTTCATCAAATTTTGATCGATCTTCCATTTTCATTTCAGATGATGATGCTATCTTTTGGGGTTTTTGTCGTTTGAATTTGGCTATCCTTCATTAAATTTTGGCCCAATGAAGTTCTAGTTTCTTGGGGAAAAAAAAATAAAATGTTGATCTTAAACTTGCAACTTATACCTAAGATAAGTTTTTATTTGAAAATTTATTAAGAAAATTATTCTATATACTTTCACTGAATTATAAAACATTTGAATGATATAAAATCTATAAAATTCTAAAGAGAGAAAAAAATATTGATTTTTTGTTAAATTTTTGTGAGCTTTTGCAAAGTAATTCAGTTGTGCATTACTCAAAACCTATATTTTGGTACAACTTGATATTATTCAAATTCTAAAAATGTTAGTGGATAATTAATTAGTGAACTGAATAGTTGGTAAAAAATGCAACATTTAGCAAAATTTAGAGTCCTGTTTAATGAAAATGAAAAAATTAAAGGTAAGAATTGATCCAACGTAACAAGTTTAATAGTAAAATTTGATTTTTTTTTTTTTTTTCCTAAGTTCTTATACTTTATAATAATAATAATAAGAATAAGAATAGTACTACTAATAATAATAGTTATTATTATAATAATGATAATAATAACAACAACAGTAGCAGCAGCAGCATCTTATCTATTTTGTTTGTGTACCATGAAAAATATCAAGATCTCAACTACACAAAAGTTTCAAGAAAAATATCGATAAAGTATCTAAAAATATCTACATGTGGCCAAAAATTTAATATCCTAAGTAGTAGTACTTTTTTAACTTAATTTTCAAAATATGAACACTATAAATAAATAATCCATATTTGAGAGTATTTTTTAAATAATTAAAATCACTTTTGTTAAGCACTTTTAATCACTTTAAATCAATTAATATTTAATTTTACACTTTTAAATATTTTGAGGGGATTCAAACTCCAACCATAATCTCAGGGTCATTAACACATCTCGGATGCAAGTTAAGCTATTATCACTTTTAACATAAAATTGATTTTACCTATTTTAGGAATTTCAAAACCAAAAATCAAAAGTCGGTGTTTTCAAAAGATAAAATATACAACATATTCAAATGGTAAAAGGTGATCAATCATCATTTCTCCACGATAAACTCTTGGATTTCAATTCCTGTATGTCTTGCTTCTCCTTGCAATCTCAAGAACACTTCATCACCAACTTTAAGTGAGGTAACAGGGATCGATTTCTTCTCATTTCCTGCACAGCGTTGCAAGCAATATTTGGCAAAAACAAATAAGCAAATCAGTAAAAACTCCTGATTTGAAACAAAAAATCTAAACTTGAAATGACACGAGTTAAAGACGACCTCGACCAGGGCAGACTAAGGCAACTGTTTCCGCATTCTGCAGAAGGATGCTGTAAGGAGTTTGCTCATCTGAATCTCTCTGCAAATAGTAAATTATTCTCACAAGACATTTCCAGCAACAGACCTACTAAATTAAACTGAACTATCCAAACATTATCGATAAAGGAATCCCGATTGTTATTCTTATATATTCCGCGGTTTCTGTTATTGTCATGTGAATTATGTTTTCAAATTGAAACTTTCAAAACTTTACAAATTGATGTAGGATTATAGTCGATTTCATTTTGTTTCACAAAAATGGACAAATAGAATATTTCAGCTGTGGATTGTAACGTTCAAAGTACAAAGCATAGATTTCAACTTGGGTATGCGTATGATTGGCCCGAGGAGTTTGGAAGTGGGAGTTATGAACTCTACTCCTTGTTTGGCCCAAGGAATTGGTGGGTCCACTACCAAAAAAACATCAATTTTATACCTTATTCGACTTCTTACACTATGGACCCTAAAAGTTTACAACTCCCAGACTTCATAACTTCTTACTCCTCAGTCCTCTATTTCACTCCTAACCCCAAATACCCTCTAAGGAAGTTGAGTAACTTAAACAAACGAACACAACATTTTCAGTTTCCCCGTTCATAGAAACATCAACAGATTTTAAACTAACATGCAAGATTTGGATAGCAACATGAGGCGCACCTTTGCCTGGACAAGGATCAGCTGCCTGGTCTCGATCTTTACACGTCCAACAATAGCGGTTCGTTGTCTGCCTTCTTGATCAACTACAATTACCTCTTTGCCTGCATGTAACTCGGAAAGGTAGCTAGTTTTCCCTCCCGGGACAGCTACATAGGCATGGACAGGTCCCTGAACATTCACAAGATAATGAAAAGGCTACAACAGAATATAGTGCCATTCTTACAGCTTGCTCTGAGACTACAATTGAGCCAGAAGATAACTGTTGAACTCACAGCATTGACACGAAAAGGCCGGCTAGCAATGTAATTTGATTCTAAGCATTCCGAGTGAACAAGGAACAGTCCTCTGGCATAGGACCCGACCTAAGGAAGAATTTCATCCCTTTTACACAAGAAACTTGGAGGCAGTAGAAAAATAAGAAGAGGATGGAGGATTACAAGAAGCCCTTCGCCGGGTCTCATGAGACTACAGAGATCGACACAAACTCGATCTCCCATTCCAGCAACATGAATTTGAGTAATAGTAGCCTTAGTCAAGCTCAGAAGATTACTAGCTTCATTTCTTCTGTCAAAATAGTCCTGATGACATTATAAATATAACATAATAAGGAGCAAGACTTT
Source organism: Benincasa hispida (assembly GCF_009727055.1). Taxonomy (NCBI): domain Eukaryota; kingdom Viridiplantae; phylum Streptophyta; class Magnoliopsida; order Cucurbitales; family Cucurbitaceae; genus Benincasa; species Benincasa hispida. The sequence continues at coordinate 82,074,601 of NC_052359.1, forward strand.
GCACTAGAATAAATAAGGCAAAATAATAAACCACCTTTAGCTGAAAAACAGCTTCAGGATCTTCAACTTTCAAAATAACTCCGCCCAGACCATGTTCAAGCGCCTAGAAACACAAATGAATTCAATCATATTATAATGATGTCAAGAAAATTACACAGTTCTTCGGTTGTATTTATTTAGTCCATCTTTCTGCTCTGATACAGCCTCAAATGTGCACCTCAAGGAAGATTTGAGCTTCAATAGGAGTTTTCGAGATGGCAAACACTGTTTTCTGACTCCCCTGAAACGCTGCAACAATATTCTCTGCAGGTATTATCTGCACATAAAAACTAAGACCTATGAGTTGCTTTAGTTCAAATTGAGTTGCTTTAGTTCAAATGGGGAGTCCTAAGTTGAAAGGAAAGCACTTTCAAAATTTTCCAAGCTGTCTTTTCAATAAAAGTACTTTTAATATAGCTATCTGCAAGTAGATTTTTGTTTTGAATTCAAAACCAAACCTGCTGAATAAACAAGTCGCCCTGAATCCATCAACAAAACCCCATAACCACTTAATACTATAAATTCAAAAGCAGAGTGTTTATGGACTCATCCAAACAGATCAAATCCTTTTTTTACTCCCTACTCTAAATTATACATTCAAATTGAGCACAAATTACTGATATAGAGTAATGAAAAACCAATGTTTCGGATTTGAAGATCTCAAAACAAAATTAAAATAGTTAGAATTATGAGCAGCCTTATCAGAAATAAACTGTAAACCTGCCAGTCTTGTAAATCAACAACAACAATGTCTGCAGATGCATTTGCTGGTTGAAGCTGCTCCAACTGCTGGGGGTTAGAGACCTCAACGACTGAGGCAATTAGTCTACCCTCTCCATCAAAAACTCCATTCTCTTTGATAAAAAGAGGATGTATTAGTGCAATTGCTGCACAATCCAACACCAAACTTCAAAATATATACCTAATAACAAGTTCACAGTGATCATGGCACTCTTGAACTGAACCAAATATATCAGATCTGCTCCTCCATTTCAGGCTAAACATATCATTTCATCCCTTGTTTCACTTCTGTACTCAAGATATCAAAATTATAAAGCAAATCTCTACTGAATGACACCATCAAAATTATAAAATGGACTGGTGATTTGTCATTTAAAAGATATTGTTTACTAAAGCAAATGATTATTAAAAGGGCAATAACAGCATTTCATCATCGTGGCATCAGTCCTATAAATCATCATTTTCCATATAGCATCAACCAAGAAGTCGAAAGTTCGAATGCTTGAACTTAAAAAACATCTCTACTCCTTGAATTTATCTTGCCTAACAAAAGCTCATAAATTTGACAAAGATAAACAATAGCAAAAAAGAATCTATATTCAGATAAACAGAAAGTGAAACGTAAAGCTTACAAGACCATTCATCAGCAAGCTCCGTATTATGAGGCGAGAAGATGAAGGTGCTCCATCCCCTCTCAACCGCAGCCGTCATAACCTGCTGACACTCACTCCAAATCCATACCCCCTTGGACGCCTCAGTCGGAGACATTGCAGAGGGCAAGGAAGCGTAAGAACACTGTAAACGACTCACATTCGAAGATTTACATTCACCAGCATAGGCTTCGCCAAAATCCCTCGAAATTAGGGGCCGAAGTGTTAAATTCTCTGAGAACCTCACCAGAGATTAAGCGGCAAACGGGTAAATCAGTATCATAACATTAAACGAGAAATGGGATTCAAAATCTCAAATTGTTGAAGAGAAGAGACGGGAGAACCTGGTGTTTTGTGGTAGTAGCTGATGCGCTGTTTGGAAAGAAATGGAGAAACAGGCGAGGAGGAACAGAGCAAGGCCATGCCCATCGTTTTCTTCCTTGACAACTCTCTCTCGCTCGTCCCTTTGAAAGCCCAATGGCCCTGTGACCAAAAAAACAAAAGGGTGGGCCGTTATACTAGTAAAACGACAAGTCGTTTTGTTTGAAACTTTTTTTTTTTTTTTTAGTCTCTTAACTTTGAATCTGGTTCTATCATAGTCTCCAAATTTTTAAAAACTTTCATTCCAGTCCCTAAACTTTTAAAAGTACTTATTTTGATTTCTTAAATTTTTAAAAAGTACTCATTTTGCATTCAATATTTTTACTGTTCACTATTTTTTCAAAAATTCAAAGTCCACAGACCAAAATAGGATTTAAATTTTTTTTACAATATGTGTTTGAGTGGATCAAACTTCTAATCTCGATATTAATACATACTTGACGTCAATTGAGCTATATTCAATTTCGTTTTAAAAAAATTAGGCAAGGATCATCTGCATGCAATGGAAAATTATTTCTTTTAACCTAAAAAAGTTTTTACATCTCAAAACTAGCATCTTTTTTAAAAACTATATTTTTAAACTTCTTTTTTACTTTTTTTAGATTTTAATTTGAGGGTCTCACTGTTAAGGATACCAATACAGCCAGCCACATCATCAAAGGAAAATCCACTCAGCAGCTTCGTCAGCAGTGCAAGACTTCATAAATTACAATCTTACCTCTTTACCAAAAGAATAGGATGGTTACAACAAGTGTCTAACCATTTTTTTGTTGAGTTATTCTTGCATTCCCAAATTAGGGATTCCATATTGTATAAATACAACACCTATGTACATTTCAATATATAAGAAATCATAAACGAAAAGTTGGCTTGCCACTATCGTGTATTGTCTGCCTGATTGAAACTATCGTTTACCTTTCCTAATACTATCGTCTACCTCCTGACGTTATCGTCTACACGATATCGTCTATCTCTTGACGCTATCATCTACCTTCTTCAGACGTCATCGTCTACCTCCTCTAAACGCTATCGTTTATCTCTTGACGCTATCGTTTACCTGTCTAAGTGCTATCGTCCGCCTCTTGACACTATCGTCTACCTCTCTAGCACTATCGTTTACTATCCAGTCATATACCTCTTCGAACGCCAATGAGCACTTCGACTTCCCGCGTGAGTCCACCGTCTTCTTCAACCTCACTTTCTAACTTGATATCAGAGCACATAATGACCAACGTCAATCAAGGAAACCTGGAAGCCACCCTCGGCACATCTAACTTCAGTGGCCCACCCTTAAACCAACTTCTCAATCAGATAACCTCCATTAAACTTGATCGTAGCAATTTCCTCCTATGGAAAAACTTGGCACTTCCAATCCTTCGGAGTTACTGACTCGAAGGGCACCTGATCGAAAAAAAGGTTTGTCCCCCAATGTTTCTGTGGCAACCTGCAGTCGATGAGAGCATACCGACTAGATCAACTGAAGCAGAAGCTGCTCAGCGCAGCGCAGAAGGAAGCTCCAGCAGTGGTGCTTCCAGTTCGTCGACAGCAGTTGAGGTAAATCCTCAATACAAAGTGTGGATGGCTGTAGATCAACTCCTCCTCGGCTGGCTGTATAACTCCATGACACCAGAGGTTGCCATTCAAGTGATGGGATGTGAATGTGCAAGGGATCTGTGAACTAGCATTCAACAACTCTTTGGTGTTCAATCCAGGGCTAAAGAAGATTATCTGAGACATGTGTTTCAAACAACCAGAAAAGGTAATTTGAAAATGGAAGAGTACCTTCGAACTATGAAAATGAATGATAACAATCTTGAGCAAGCTGGTAGTCCTGTGCCACCAAAAGCTCTTGTTTCACAGGTATTACTAAGACTTGATGAAGAGTACAATGCCATCGTGGCCACGATCCAAGGGAGAACAGACATGTCGTGGCTTGATATGAAATCAAAACTTCTCCTGTATGAAAGGAGATTGGAACATCAGTCAAACCAAAAGACGACAGTAGACATCAACCAAGTCAGTAATGCATCAGTGAATATGACAAATACTAGACATGTCAACCAAAATAACAAGACCAATAGCAGCAATCAGTCTACTAAGGGAGGACAACGAGGTGGTGGTGGCCATGGCAGAGATCGAGGCAGAGGAAGAAACAACAACAAACCTGTGTGTCAAGTCTGTAGGAAGGTAGGACACATAGCGTTTTACTGCTTCAACAGGTATAACAGAGATTTTGTTCCTAATTCTCCTCAAAACAAGAGACAACCTTTCCCCAACAACCAGACAAAAAACACACAACCTCACCCAACGCCCTAGCCACTGCTTATGGAAGTAACCCCTTTCTGACAAGACAAGAAAACATGACTGATGCAAATTGGTATGTTGATAGTGATGCCTTCAATTATGTTACCTCAGACTTCAACAATCTTGGCAACCCGATTAAATACTTAGGTACTGAAGCAGTCACTGTAGCTAATGGTAATACTCTAGAAATTTCTCATTTGGAACTGCATGTCTGTCTAGTGATGCCTGCAATTTGAAACTGAATGATATGTTATGTGTGCCTGCCATAGCAAAAAATTTGGTCAGTATATCTAAGCTAACAAAAGATAATAATGTGTTTATTGAATTTCACACGGATTACTGTCTTGTTAAGGACAAGGGTACGGGACAAACAGTAATGAAGAGAATGCTTAAAGATGGACTATATCAGTCAAAATGTGCAGAAGTCAGCTCAAAGTCAGTAGGGAACGGAGTACTATCGCAACCAGTGCACAAGAATAAAGATCTGTCTGCTTTTAGCATATCTTCGAAGCATAGGGTGTCTAAGGTTACATGGCATAAAAGGCTTGGCCATCCTTCGTAAAAAAACACTAGAATTTATTATCAAAGCTTGTAATCTCCCTATGTTATCTAATGAAGAGCTCAAATTTCGTGATTCTTGTAGCTATAGCAAATCACACTCTTTAGCCTTCCCTAACTCTAACTCAAGAGCATTTGCAACCTTTGAACTTATACATACTGATTTGTGGGGTCCAACTCCTCTCTTTTCTACAGATGGGTACAAATATTACACTATCTTTGTTGATGATCACAATAGGTACACATGGATCTATCCTCTGAGATTAAAAAGTGACACACTTGCAGCTTTTCAACACTTTCTCACCATGATACAAACTCGGTTCAATACACTGATCAAGTCCCTACAGTCGGATAATGGTAGAGAATTTGTCAAGATACACAAAGTCTGTCATCAACTTGGCATTGCCTCCAGGTACACCTGTCCATATACGTCAGTACAAAATGAAAGGGCTGAGAGAAAGCATAGACACATAGTGGAGACAGGGCTAACCCTACTAGCCCAAGCACATCTTCCCTTACATCATTGGTGGGATGCTTTCTTATACTCAACTCTGCTGATTAATGGTCTTCCCACCCCTATTCTAAATGGACAGTCTCTAATGGAAGTGATGTTCAAAAAGAAGCTCAGGTTTGAGGAGCTTCGAATATTTGGGTGTGCATGTTTCCCCTGCTTGAGACCGTACAATTCATATAAGTTGAGCTATCACACAGAAAAGTGCATCTACCTCGGTTCGGCTACGAATCACAAAGGCTATAAATGCCTCAACCCCAATAGTAGGTTGTTCATCTCGCGGCATGTTGTGTTTGATGAAACTGACTTTCCTTGTCAGGTGTCTCCTACCTCTTCTAATCGTCTACCCACCAATTGTTTACCCAATGATCATTTACCCTCATCGTCTAGTGTCCATCCCACTGATCGCCTACCCACCAGTTGCTTACCCAACGATCGCTCACCTAACGATTGTTCACCTATCGATCGTTTACCCAGCGATCGTTTACCCTCATCGTGTAATGTCTAGCCCACCGATAATTTACCCAACGATCGTTTACCCACCACCCGCTTACCCATCGATCGTTTACAACCCATTTGTTTACCCATCGATCGTTTATCCACCAATCGTTTACCCTCCGATCATTTACCTCCTGACTCACCATCACCTACCGCCTAACCCATCGATCGTTTACCTTCATCGTCCACTGCCCAGTCTTCACCCAATACTATCCCACACCCTATACTTGTATCTACTCATCCCATGATTACATCGAGCAGGCAGCATCTTCAAACCCAAAATACTGTCCTCACCAAACCCACAAAGATTGGTCCTAACAAGCCCTCACGCAGTCATGAATCGCTGCTCAAATAACCACGCAGTGGACAAAGCGATGAGTGATAATTTCAAGAGCATCTGATGAAAAATCAAGACCTGGACCTTTAGTTCCTCCGTCCACCGTCATGATGACGATTGTTGGAATAATGGGTTTCAAGAATCAAATGAGTCATAATGGCTCTCATTCAAACGCTACAAGCACGGACATCAGTAGCAAAAGGCACCTTCCATCAAACTCCAGCATTGTGGATCTCTTCGAGAACATTTTAGTCCGTGGTAAATGTATCCACCATGCCGATCGTCAATTAGCCTTGTTGTATCCAAAAGGTGCAGCTGAGACAGTTAGAATTTCAATAACGCCTTCTTATGGTGTCTCTCGATGAAGAAGTTTATACATGTGCACAACCGCAAAGAGATTTGTTCATCCTCAACTAAAATCATGTCTGTCGCTTACACAAGACCATATATGCCTCAACAAGCGCCAAAGGCTTGGAGCAACACACTGAAAACAGCAACTATGTAGCTAGGGCTTTCAGAATGCTAAGTATGATAACATTCTCCTTCATATATCGAGCACTTCTGCCTGATACTCTCACTGGTTTTGTTGATGATTAATTATCACCAGCTAATTGATCCACGGGTAATCAACAAGCTTGTAACCAGCCTTGGACGTCCAAGTTGCTCTAAAGGATCTTTGGCCAACTCCATTACTTCCTTGGAGTCCAACTGCACCACTATTCGCAAATGGAGTTCTATTGAATCAAGGAAAAGTATGTCGAGGACCTACTACAACCGCCTGACCTTGGAGATCTAAAACCAGCACCCTTTCCGAGTGTTCTATACAAGCAACTCTCCATCTTCGATGGACCTTCTCTTGACAATCCCTATATCTATCAGAGCAACCATTGCGCCCTACACAATACTTATACCACACGAGACCTGACATTACATATGCGGTTAATTCATTCTAAGTCAGTACTTAAAGCAACCTACGGACGTTCACTGGCAAGCAGGAAGAGAGATACTAAGATATGTGAGTGGCACTCGACACTTTGGCCTTTACATTCAACATGGGTTCAACCTGTCTTTTCTGGCCTTCTCCGATGTCGATTGGGCAGTCAACATAGACGATCGAAAATCAATTGCTGCTTATTTGCATCTTCCTTGTGGTGATCTTGTCTCCTGGTCCACAAAAGAAACAATCCGTTGTTGCCCGGTCCAGCACAGAGTCTGAATATAGAGCGCTTGCTCATGCCTCTGCAGAAATCATTTGGGTGCAATAACTACTGTCTGAGATTGGGTCAAGCATAAGTCGGCTCCAGTCTCTGTAGTTGACAACCTTAGCCGGTGCTTTAGCCGTCAATACTGTTGTTTCATGCCTGGACCAAGCACATTGAGATCGACATTCACTTCGTTCGTGATCAAGCCCTCAGTGATCAGCTTGATGTTCGTTATAAATACCATCCTCCGATCAAATCGCTGACTACTCAACCAAGACCATTAACAACTCACTAATTCTTCCACCTTCGATCCAAACTCGGTGTAGTAGAACTACCCTCTCGTTTGAAGGGTGATGTTAAGTATGCCAACACAGCCAGCCACGTCACCAAAAGAAAATCCACTCAGCAGCTCCGTCAGTAGTGCAAGACTTCATAAATTACAATCTTACCTCTTTACCAAAAGAATAGGATGGTTATAACAAGTGTCTAACCATTTTTTTGTTGAGTTATTCTTGCATTCCCAAATTAGGGATTCCGTATTGTATAAATACAATACCTATATACATTTCAATATACAAGAAATCATAAAGGAAAAGTTGGCTTGCCACTATCGTGTATCGTCTGTCTGATTGAAACTATCGTTTACCTTTTCTGATACTATCGTCTACCTCCTGACGCTATCGTCTACACGATATCATCTATCGTCTACCTCCTGATGCCATCGTCTACACAATATCGTCTATCTCTTAACGCTATCGTCTACCTCCTTCAGAGGTCATCGTCTACTCCTCTAAATGCTATTGTCTATCTCTTGACGCTATCGTTTACCTTGTCTAAGTGCTATCGTTCGCCTCTTGATACTATCGTCTACCTGTTGACATTATCGTCTACCTCTCTAGCACTATCATTTACTGTCCAATCGTATACCTCTTCAAACGCCAACGAGCACTTCGACTTCCTGCGTGAGTCTGTTGTCTCCTTCAACCTCACTTTCTAACTCTCACGTAGCTAAAAATCTATTTTGTCCATCATTTGAGTGTCTTCAATTTTACCTTTACCTAACTTACATAACACAACTTTTCATACCCACAACTTCAAATGTTCCATTTTATTTTGATGAAAAAGTTATACTTAGAGATTCATAATGAGAGAATTTATTTTCTTCCTTTTTCTTGAGGTCCCTTTGAGACAGCAGGTATGGTGTTTGTTTTCATTCATGTGGTTTATGTTGTTTTCTATTTTTGTTGTTTTTAAGGGAAAAAATTTTGTTGATTGGGAGGGAAAGGTTGTTTTTAACCCTTTGGTGTAGGAAATGTCTTTCAGGAAGATGCTTTCTGAAAGTAAGAGAGTCTGCAATCAACCAGTGATTGAAAATAAAGTCAAACATCATTTAATTTATTGTATATCAACGTTAGACATGATAACAAACTAGTATGCGGACAATTGCTAATAAAACTGAAGTTTAATATCAACGATATCAACGATATATCGCTGACATGTTAGAAAACAACTCTATAAGTTATCAAACCTCTCATATTACCAATACAACACCAATGTTTCAGTCGGTGTTATAAATATTTTCAACTATGGTTGATGTCATTTTTGCAACTTTTAAAACTTCAGAATGTCTATTTGAGCCTACAGTAATTTCATATGGATACACCTCAAAGAAGGGGGTAAAATAGATTAGTTGAACTGATGGAGAAAGCTAAGCACTCTTCTTTATTTCCAGTCTCCACATTCATTCCATTGACATGGTACATAATATAGAGCTTCCAAAAGCTAGAAGGAAGAGGAATCTTATTTTCAAAGCTACATCAGTAAAAACACATTATGAAAGAGGTTAACAAAAAAAGACTTTGTCAGGTAAAATAGGATGAAATTCACTTAGTTGAGAACTTGAACAGCATAATGTGATTGTAAGGCTTCTTAGGAGTTACAATGGTTGAAGGAAAATTGTGGTGATTGACTGCATCAGGAAAGCCTTGAGTCTCCAAACAAAGCGCAGCATGAGCTTGGTACACAAATCCTCCCTTCCCTTTTACATCCTTTATATAGTTTCCTGTATAGAACTGCACACCAGGAGCATTTGTCAATAACTCCAACATTCGTCCCGATTTCTTGTCGTGCACAACTGCTGCTTTCTTCAGTTTATATTCCCCGGTGCCATCATCAAGAGCATAGTTTATGTCATAGCCTTTTGGAAGCTTGTTTATTCTGCTTCCAACCGTCCGCGGCTTGAGGAAATCATATGGAGTTCCTTTGACAGGTTCTAACTTTCCAGTGGGAATGAGATAGTGATCGACGACAGTGATATCGGATCCAAAGATCTGAAGACGGTTTGATAGAATATCACCACTGTTATGTCCACCAAGATTCCAGTAGGTGTGTTGAGCTAGATTTACAGGAGTAGGCTTGTTTAGAGCTTTGGCATTCATTGTTAACTTCAGTTGGTTGTTTGCAATGAGTGTATATTTGACAGTCACCAAGAGATCACCAGGAAAACCTGCAGGAAGAAAGGCGAAACAAGCAAGTTTGTAAGAGACGATTCGAACATCCTCAACAGGATCATTCATGATTAAGAGATGGTTAGAATGATTTGCTCATCATCTTTCTATTCTCACCTTCTTCACCATCGAAACTGTGGTAGGAAAAAACGATTTGAGGAGAGCTCCCATCTTTCTGATACTTGGTCACTTTCCATACAACATCACTGAAACCTCTAGTGCCACCTAAGGTTTGTAATCACATATGAGTTAGGTGTCAATGTCGACAGAAATGCCAAAATCTCAAACTTCAGTTGATATTTTGAGAAAAATGATATCACCCCCATCATACCATGGAGATGCTTAGATTTATGAAAATATCAACAAAAACTTACATCATGGTACATCAGTTAACTTGGCCAGAAAAGTTCAGAAATAAACCAGATCAGAAAGTATCAAGTTATGTGAAATAATGTACCATGAAGTGTGTTGTTGCCTTCATTAGCAATCAGCTTGTATAGAACTCCATCCAGAGTAAATTTTGCACCACCGATTCGGTTAGCAACTCTTCCAACAATCGAACCAAAATACGATGTATCGTTCTACAAAACGAAGAAAATTTTCATTTGTTATTTGAGTTTAATAAGGAAAGGAAAATTTTCAAAGAGGAAACTCATAGATCAAGGAACACCAAGCTTAAGAAGGATAATATTTTGACCCTATGGCTTTCAAAGATTCAATTTGGTCCCTATGACTTTAATTTTCTTTTAGAGTTTCCATAATTTGGTTAAACAATCTGATAGTTTTATCTCGCATCATTCATAGACATAGTATTACCTTATACAAATTGATAACTCAAGATCTCCTTTATTTTAAAAGAGAGTAAAAATTTTAAGAGAGAACTCAAAGGTCAAAGATCACCTTGCTTCAAAAGGGTTAGCATTTCATTTATCAATGCCTCCTCTTTTTCTGCAGGAGAAGGATTTTTTTGGCTGATCCTATTGAAAAGAATAATATTCCAACTCAAGAAATATTAATTCCTTTAGTATGATATGCAAGCAACATTAGAATGAAAAAAGTAAGAGTGTTAATGACTTCTTAGGAATTAATTAATGTTTAACAAGAGGTCAGAGGCTCCATATGTCTATTATTTTAATTTATTTGTCTACACAATTCATTTTTATTATATTTATCAAATATGTTGAATATAATATTAATTCTAAACAAGCAAAGGTAGGGCACACAGAGCTCCTACTTATTAGCCTGTTTAGGACGTTGACATTTTTTTAAAAAAATATTACAACTATTATAAAGAAAAAACACACACACATATCATGGTAAAACACCTATTTAAAAGGGGGGAAATTGCCAATAGAAAAGATCAAAAGAAGAATCTAGGTTAAGTTACAAGTTTAGTCCCTAACCTTTTAGTTTATATTTATTTAGTCCCTAAACTTTAGAAGAAGTCTAATAGATATTTGAACTCTCAATTTTATATCCAGTAGATTCCTAAACTTTTTATTTTGCGTTATTATAAGTTCACAACCTATTTTGAATTTTTTTAGAATTCATAGACTTGCTCCATACAAATTGAACTTTCATGTACCTATCAAACATAAAATTCAATTTGATATCTAACAAATCAATACATGATTTAAAATTTTAAATATGTTAAGAATCTACTAGAACGAAAGATAAAAGTTTAGGGACCTATTATGAAAATTAAAAGTTCAAAAACTTATTAGATACAAACATGAAAGTTGAAGGAATAACCTTATAATTTAACTAACTTACACCAACATGTGGGAACATCGTTCTAAAGGAAAGACAAATCACAAACAGAAAAGAACAATCTACAGCCAAAGTTCTCTTTACAGGCATTATCTTTCTACTATCATAGCAAACCTCAATTTGTTTCACCTTAATTGTTGCATCATTCTACTATCAGCACAAACCTCAATTTTTTCTCACTTTAAATATCACATCTTAAAGAATTTGGGCCAGGCTTGTTTAATCATGACAAGGTTATGAGATATTTTTATTCCCTATGGCTTTTTACCTTTCAAAAGATGGAAAATGGGAGCAATTATAAACCAAACAGAAAGCCAGAAACAGGAGTAGAAGTATCAAACTTCACAATCAGAGTGTCCCGTTGGAAAAACAAGGCTCAAAGCAGCTAAAACAAGCCATATGGAAAAAGAAAAACCTCACCTGATACTCCTGAATGGAATCATACCCAAGAACAACATCATCCAACTTCCCTGAATGAAAAAAGAAAAATCCCCCATAAGAGAAAAAGGGAAACAAAATAACAAACACAAGAACGGAAACCTTAAAAACCCCACAAAAAGATGACCAAAATGGGGACAAACCATGCTTGTCTGGGACAACAAGAGACACAATAGTGGCACCCCAGTTGGTGAATTTCACTGAAAGGTCACCTCTCTTAAGCTCAAATATCCCAATCTCCCCTTTCTTCTCATACCCATTAGCAAACCCAAAAACAGATAAAGCAATAACACAGAGCAAAGCAAGGAAAAATTTGGCCATATTTGCCCAAGAGAGAAGAAGTCTTGCCCTCCTCCATATCTGCTTCAGCTGCCTTATAAAGAGAAGCATCGAAATGGAAGAAGAAGAAGAAGAAGAATAAAAATCGTGAAACTGACAGACCCATCTGGCTGGAAAGAGACATGTGAGTGCTGGGTTTGACTTAGAAAACAGAAAAGAGAAAAATTTATTATCATCAAATTGAATTTTGGACGTAGTGGCCCCAACTTTATTTTGCCCTTTCTTCAATGGCAACAAGTCAAAATGTGTCATCTTTCCAATGATTTTTCTTTGGGAAAAGTATATTTTTTACGGGTGATAGATAAGATAAAGTAGAAAGTTTAGTCCTACTTATATTATAAAAATAAGTGATTAGGACCATGTATAACATCATCTTTTCAATGAATAATCATTAGTATTTTAATGATCACTGTGAATTGCTTCAATATAAGAGAAGGGACCAGCTGTAAAATGAATTCTATCTTGCCATAAAAAGTATATTATCCTTTTATGTTAAAGATCCCAAAAATTAGTGTTTAAACTTTATTTCATGGGAATCCTAGATGTTAGGAGCATTTAAATTCTCATGTTTATAGTGAATAGATGAATAATAGTTGATTACAGCATGAAAAATTAACCCTATTTAGATAATTGTATATATACAAATCAACCACTAGTGGTCTAATTTGAATAAAAAGAAATTAGATATATCTTAGACATAAATTCTCTTAAAAGTGATGTATAATCATGTTTTGTGAAAATTTATGGATGTTCTTTATGTATAAAGATAAAATTTTACGTTGAACGAATAATGAAAAGATCATATCATATGTAAATAACAAGACTTTTTGGATAAATCTAAAACCAAAATCATGAAGATTATGTCTAATATTTAAAGAAAAAAAAAAATCTACCTAGTTCATGTTTGGTTAATTTACTAAAATAAAATATTTAGAAGTACTACAGAAACAAAATAAAAATATGGAAGGTTTTAAGATTCAAAATAGAATTCAAAACATACTTTTATTTTATTTATTTATTTTAAGATGAAAGAAGAAGAAGAAGAAGAAAAAAAAAAAAGGAAAATGATGAAGATATTTATTGGGGGGAGGATCATTTTCCTTAGCACATGGGACATAGTTAATTGGACTTTTGAAATTGCTAATAAATATTGACATGAAGTCCTTATGAATTATGATGTGGAAATAGCCAGCTTTAAGATTCTTTTAAATCTTAACGAACAGTGTTTAAAAAAAAAAAAAGGATGACTTATCTGCTCACCCATGAAGAGTACATGAATATATATCCTAATGTTTTTTTTTCTTAATACTAGATGATGCAAGTTGTCATGTTTGAAGCTAGATATATATGTTCTATTTAATGTCATTTTTCATGGCACAAAGTTTGGAGATTTTATTATAGACCCAAATTTTTTAAGTTTGTTATTATTATGTGTTAATTAATATATTTAGGTTTAGTTTCATTGGATTCTTCCAGATAATGTTAATTTATTTGATTAAGAAATAGTATTTAAGAATGGTAAGTTGTTTGAATTCTAAATGTTTTTTAGTATCAATTGGGCTTCTTATGTTATCAAAATAAATTACATAAAATTGACCTCTTTATAACATAGAAAAATTGGACCAATAAAATACTTCAAAGGCTAAAAAAAGAGGATCAAGAAGAAGAAGAAGGTAGCAGCCACAATGCAAGGGCCAAAGGCCCACATGGCCCCTTAAATGAAGGGCGAGGTCGAGATGCTTATCCTCCACTTAGGCATGTCTCAAGCACGCATCTGGCTCAGGTAAAATCTTTTGAGACTAACTCAACCTCTTCTTATTTGATTCTAAGTCGAAAAATGGGAAACCTTAACACAGACCAAATAGAAAAACATCGCTCCAAGAGAGGTATTGTTTGGTGTGAAATAGGTGTCGTTAATTCTATCTTATCCAAAACAAATGAAATTTATTATACTCTAACTACAACTAGAACTAACACGTAGTAATAGCGGAGTAAGAGATCGATCTCAAGAGAACCGCAATTAATTGGCCTAAAATAGACTACTTAAATTGCAAAATGCAAAAGATTAAATGGGGGTTGTTTGTTTTTAAGAACTAGTAACTAAGTAAAAAGACAAGAATTGATATAGAAAATTTATTGATGAAAGAAATAAGAGAGATTATGAGATAAGATTCAATTGAAATGAAATCTTGGGGATTTTATGTAAACTAGACAATTCTATCATTGACTTAACAAAGAATCATGCAATTAAATTATTCGATAGTTCATTAAGAATAAATTCCTAATGCCCTAATTAGCTAATTTGACAATTAACCCTAATCTAGGTCTTAATTGCTTCTTAAAGACATTTCACAATTAATCCCTAAATTGCATTAAACTCATGGGTTTTCTTAACTATTCTAATCTTGAAATCAAAAAATTGAAAATTCAAGATTGATTGCATGAATGTTCTGAACTAATAGATTCCTTAAAGAAAAGAGTAAAAGAAGTTACAATTTCTATCAAGACTACTAATTCTTGCAACCATAATTACAATTTTGTTATAGAACCATGTAATTTTTGCATACAAAAATTGATTGATCTTGTGTCTTCAATTCAATCTTAATTAATTTTATTCCAAATCTCAGCAAGAACATTCAAAAGAAAGTAATTACATAAAAAAAAATTAAGGAAAAGTGTCAAGAAAATGTCAATCTACATAATTCCCCAAGAAAAAGGATTACCTACCCATGGATAATGAAATTCTTCAAGAAATCCATTGATAGTTGCATATTGATACAAAGATTGAATATAAATTGATTGAATCTCACAAAAAATTACAAGAATCGCTTTGTAAATTCGAGACCTCTCTCTAAAAAATGAGTTTTTCTTCTTTTCGAAGTTTCTCTCTCTAAAAATAGGTTTTTCTTTTCTTCCAAGTTTCTCTCTAAAAAATTATATCTACAATATATGTTTTGCTAAAGAACTGGACCAAAATTTATATCAGCAGCAAAGCGACGTGAGGCACGGGGATGAATCAAATCAAAATTTGGAAAAAAGAATGAATGCATCGAGTTTTTGCAGTTTAAAAAGTGAGCTTTCTGTTTTAAACCCGATCCTCGATGCACAATGATGCTTTACTCGATGCTCGATGCTGGTTGGCCTTTACTTGATAGCTTTTACTCGATGAAAAAATGAATAAGAAGAAACTCGATGGTTGATTACTCGATGATGTTCACTGGCATTTACTCGATGCATTACTCAATGATATGAAATATAGAATACTCGATGCTCGCTAGCCTTTATTCGATGGTATTTGATAGAATTCTGCTAAATGCTCGATGCTCGATTACTCAACAACCTTACTCGATGGCATTCTGGGAATTTATTCGACTCTCCTCAATTTATTGGTTTTCTTAGTCATTTTTTTATCTTTTTGGCCCGATTTTCTTGTAATGACTCCTAAACTCCTCAGAGATCATTTTACCTACAAAATTAGCAATTAAAGCAAATAATTAACATAATTTTGGGGAAATTAACATAGAAAATATACATCCTTTAAAGACCTAACACCCTTTTTACTTCATTTTTCTATTTAAATATCAAAGCTGGTATGGCAGGCCGTGGTTGATGTCCTAAATTTCGTGAATTTTGTAGTTTGTAATTGTAATGTATAAACAATTTATTTATTTAATATGAGATGTTTTATTCGACATTTAGTAGAACTAACCCACAAAACCAGTAAAATAACATCCGAGGTTATTTTCTTTAGCTTAAACATATATGTGGAGACATACAGGTGGATCATGTTTAAGTGATAACCTAATTGGCTGTAGTAAATGGATAAGGCATGGTACCTTATTCTTGTGACACTATGAATATGGTTCACTTTGTAGATGTTACCGGTGAAGGTCCTTGAGTGGAAATAGGGATCGGTCTCAAATCCCAATTTTTACAAAATGCACAATTTTCAAAATCATTATACTTTATGCATCAAATTAAAAATTACAACATGTTAATTGGTAAATTGAATAAAATGGAGTTGGTTTAATGTATTTACCGAAATAACTTAATCCTTTTTTGCTAAGACCCGCATAGAAATATGCCACTAATGTGAGTAAAGCTAAAGCAACAGTAGTATTTATTTCATTTGTAAGTGTGGCTAACTCTCCGTGAGGTAACTATATGATTTTTCAAGGTAAAAGAGCCCCTGACATAGAAAAGAGACAAGAATACCTTTGGAGAACTCTTCTTCAAATTCCTTCTCCAAAAAATCACAAACAATCAAGATGGCCACCGCCAATTGGTTTCATCTGTATTCTCTGGGATGAGAATCTAAGGAGTTTGTGGGCTCTTAGAATTCTAGGAGAGTGAAAGATGAGATAAGAGATGACAAGAGAGATGAAAAAATTGGGAATTTTTCATAACTGTTCTATATTACCTCTCCCCTGTCAAACGAAGAAGAAGATGAAAACTCTCCCAACCACCCACTTACACTACATGAGTTGAAAGAGAATAGAGGGAAGTTATTTCCCTCCCTAAAAAAAATTCAAAATTAAAATAAAATAATTTTAATATATATATATATATATATATATATATATAATAACCAACTTGTTATATGTATATATATGTATATAACTATATGTTATATCATATATAACATATAACCTATGGTTTAATACTATATCACATACAATATAACCTATAATTTTAATTCTCTCAACAAAGATATTTAATATAAATTCTATTTATATTAAATTTAATTATAAGCATCCAATTCACATAATTCATACATGAATCATATTCAAATATTTATTTTCTCTCAAATAAACTTTATATTATAAGGTATCAAATATATTATAGCAATTATATCATATATAATTATATTAAATTAATTATATCACATATAATTAATTTTCTCAATTAATTTGAACAATTCAAATTAATCCAAAATTAATTCTCTTCAATCTCCATTGAGCTACGGAGGGAACCTCATGGACCTGTAGCTTGAAGCTCCAATGGTACTTGAATAATTAATTAAACTCCTTTAATTATATTATTTAACATCCATTAATTGTCAGGCACTAAACTAAAGACCGACAGTTGCACTCTTCGCACTACAGATATATTTTTGTGTCCATTGGATATAATCAGTCAATAGTGCGATGACTATTCACAAATTGCTCGTAAGTACAACTAGGTCAAAATTATCCTTTTGCCCCTGTAGTTACATTTAACTTCTTAAGTATCACTGATCCCTTTAATGAACAATAAGTCATAGTCCAACTATGACTAAACCCCTCTCGGGCTAGGAGAAGGTGTCACGCCACATTATTCAAGCCCCGGAATTAACCCTTAAGGGAGTAATTTATCTATTTTCCCCGACATTAGGGAATGAGTGAATTCCGTCTTGTGTAGCTGTGTTCTCAGCTCCCAATCAGACGAATCCCTAAAATGGTAGACTTGTTGATTCAGCGATCTAGCCAGTCTCACTCATACAAATCAGAGGACCAGCTTCACAGGCAAGAGTTCACAACTCACTCAAGATTCAGGTCGGGTCACCTATAGTCATCCTGGTGAAATGTAAGTCTCTATTATGAACGGCATTATATAATGAGACTAGTCATTTCATGGTTCGATCTTATACAAACTCCTTGATATATAATACCCTCGCTCACATGTCTCTACATGAATGATCAGGATTAGATCATTTGTAGCACTTTACAACAATTGTAACATCTACAAAACGAGTCGTATTCATAGTGTCACAAGGATAAAGTATCCAGCCTTATCCATTTACTACAGACTGTTTAGGTTATCACTTCAACATGATCCACCTATATGTCTCTACATACATGTTTAAGCTACAGATGATAACCTTTGATGTTAGTTTATTGGTTTGTGGGTTTAATGCTACTAAATGTCAAATAAGACATATCATATTTTATTAAATAAATAAAATGTTTGTACAATACAATTACAAACTATAGGATCGTACGAGATTTAGGGCATCAACTCCAACAATCTCCCACTTATCCTAAAGCTAGTAGAGTGTACAATATACAAGTACACAAAGCAATAAACTAGGGCATAAAACGCACCTAATGCAAAATCTCCAACTTGCCCTAGACTAAATGTGGCATATCCCGTAGACTCATATTCTGCAAGTGACCCTCAAACATCTTAGCAATGAAGGTCTTTGTAAATGAATTAGCAATGTTGTGCTCCGAAGCTATCTACTTAACGATCATATCCCCTCAATGCACAATCTTTCAGATGAGATGATACTTATGTTCTATATGTTTCCTGCACTTGTGACTTTAAAGCTCTCGGGAATTAGCCACAGCACCACTATTATCACAATAAAGGGTGATGGGCTTTGACATGTCTAGAACTACTTCCAGATCAATTAGAAATTTCCTGAGCCATACGACTTCCTTAGCGGCTTCACAAGTCGCTACGTACTGAGCCTCTATGGTGGAGTCAGCAATACACCCCTATTTGGTGCTCCTTCAGACTACTGATCCTCCGTTAAAAGTGAACATTGATCTTGATGTGAATTTCCTAAAATCCTTATCAATTTGGAAATCAAAGTTCGTGTATCCTGTAAGAATCAAATCCTTAGAACCATACACAAGTATGTAGTCCCTCGTTATCTGTAGATACTTGAGGATGTTTTTAACGGTGGTCCAATGATCAAATCCTAGATTAGACTGATATCTACTAACTATCTCCACTGCATAGCAGATGTCAGGTCTAGTACATAACATCGCATACATCAGGCTGCCAAAAGTCGATGCATAGGGGATATGTCTCATTTCCAAAACTTCTTAAGGTGTCTTAGTGTTGGGGTTGATGCCCTAAAGTCTCGTGTCATGTAGTTTGTAAACAGTATATACGAACACTTGTGATTGTTAATATATGATATTTACTTCACATCTTGTAGTTTTGCTCGGTTATTTATTTTATTTTCTTTACCACAAACCAATAAACATAAAATCCCTAGTTATCTGTATGTGACTTAAGCATGTATGTGGTGACATACAAATGGATCATGTCTTGAGTGATAACCAAAACGGACTATAGTAAATGGATAAAGGAAGGAAACCTTATCCCGGTAACGCTACGGACGCAGCTCGCTTTGTGGAATGGTCACAAGTGTTGTGACTTGTCACAGATGGTCTGATCCTGATCATTCGTGTTGGGGACATGCGAGCAAGGGCATCCTATATAAAGAGTTTGTATAAGACCTGACCACAAAGTGTTAACGTCTCGTTATATAACACCATTCATGACAGAGACTTCACTTCACTAGGATGACCATAGATAACATTACCACAATCCTGAGTGAGTTGGGAACTCCGGCTATTGAGGGCGGTCATTTGATTTGTAAGAGTGTGAGTGGCCAAGTCATTGATTTAAATCTACCATTTTGGGGATTCATCTTATTTAGGAGCTAGAAACTCAGCTACACAAGATGGAATTCACTCCTTCCCCGAGGCAGGGGTAAGTAGATAGATGGCTCCCTTAAGGGTTGATTCTGGGGCTTGAACGATGTGGCGCCACACACCTTCTCTTGGCCCGAGAGGTGTTCACACATAGTTGGACTATGTTGTATTGTTCATTAGAGGAATCAATGGTACTTAAGGAGTGAGATGTAACTACAGGGGCAAAACGATAAATTGGCCTAATTGTACTTACGAGCATCTTTGAATGTTCATCGTATTAATGATTGGTTATATCTGATGGACACAGAAATATATCTATGATAAGAAGAGTTCAGTCGTTGGTCTTTAGTGGAATCAATGACAGTTAACGGATGGTGGATCTCGTGGCTAAAGAGTTTAGTTAGCTATTCACGTACCGTTGGAGCTTCAAGCCACAGGTCCATTAGATCACCTGGGTAGCTTGGATAAAGTCGAGAACTAGTGTTTGGGTTAATTTGAAATGTTCAAATTGACAAGAGGAAGTTCAATTATATATGAAATAATTGTACTGGTTAATTATATATGACATAATTGGCTAAATATATGAGATACATTATTTTGGAGAAAATGAGATATAAATATGATTTATATCAAGTAAAAGAGAAAATACTATAGTAGATATATGATATCAAACTATAGGATGTAAATATAATATGATTATATTTATTAATTAAATTAATTGATTAATTATTTGATAATTAACCGATTGATCCACGTTCGGATGTGGGAAGTGGGGCTGTAAAGGTTATGGTAACCGGCGGATTAAAATAATGAAAATCGTTTTCATTTTATAATTCAATCGTGCATTCGTATCGCCTGTGCCCAAAAGAATCCGTGAAAGAGCGATTGCGAGAGCCAATACGATAGAAGCTCGTTCATCTAAACGATCGTCTAGCTCACGCGTTCTCTAAACGATCGTATACATTTTTCCTAAACGATCGTTCAATTTTTCCTAAACAATCGTGTAAATCTACTATACAATAAGCATTTCCGCTATACGATAGCAGAGTTCATCTCCCACTTGCTTATCGTCTACACGACGTCTTCTCCTCCATCCTCTACCAAACTCACCGAGCCCACTCTTTGGGTTTTTGACGCCGAGGATACCCGGGTTTCTCTTGTGGTGGTGCGTCCCTACGCATTATTCGTGTACGTTCAGATCATGTTGTTGCAGTCGACATAGTTGCCGGGTGTCAGTAGATCGATGGGAGGTTTTCCGCTACTGAGGGTTCAGACATACGAAGACAGTCTTCATTTGGTATATACCTTTCTTCTTTGTTAATTTTTGTATTCTGAGCATGCCGATAATGAGTTTTATATGCATAATTATATGTTTGGAATGTATGTCGTTTGTGTTCTGGTCACTGTGAAATCGGAGTGATCTAAGCCCGCTCATGGAACTCTCGATATGAGATCCTTCACTTAGGATACTGTTCCTTAGACAATATAACTCCATGCCTGAAAGGGAGTAAACTTTTCTTGGAGTTTTGCATCGAAAATTTGAAAATATTTTGTCAATATATGATGCATGAGATAGAGCTAGCATTTTGCTCTTTCAATCTCTAAAGATCTGAATGCCCAAAAAAAACTGTGCCTCTTCCAAATCTTTCATTTGGAATTGGGTCGCTGGTCAGTTCTTAATTTCAGTCAGTAAACCTACATCATTCCCAATTAGTAGGATATCGTCTACATATAGCACTAGAAAAGCTACTAAACTATTGATGATTCTTTTGTAAACACAAGGCTCATCAACATTTTGATCAAAGCCATAAGATTTGATTGCAGTATCAAATCTTACAATCCAAGATCAAGAAGCTTGCTTCAATCTATAGATGGACTGGTTAAGCTTGCAAACTTTTTGCTCTTGACCCTGGGTTGTAAATCCCTCAGGCTGCTCCATAGAAATGGTCTCCTCAAGATTGACATTCAGAAAGGCAGTTTTAAAGTCCATTTGCCAGTTTTCATAGTCATAATATAAGGCAATGGACAGGAGGATCCGGAAAGACTTTAACATGGCAACAGGTAAGAAAGTCTCCTCATAGTCGACTCCCTCAACTTGGGTATAACCCTTTGTCACAAGTCTAGTCATGAAGGTTTGCACCTTCCCATTAACACCCCGTTTTCTCTTGTATATCCATGTGCACCCTATAGGTTTGGGAGAGTCAGAGTCAAAAAGAGGATTCCTCATTTCTTTCTCTCATTCAAAACCGTCAATGAGACTTTCATCTCACACGGCTCCTTGGCTAAGTTCTACTTGACTAAGCCTCGTGCTCGTCCAAGGAGGGAGTTTGCTTTTAAAACCATCAGGTTGATCTATAAAATTCCAAACAGAATTGAAGTACATAAACTCCATTTCGAGATCCATAACTTTGGTCCACTCATCTTTGTCAACATTCTTCATTGCCTTCTTGTAAGACAATAAATGCTTAACATCTCCGTTAGTTATGATAGCTAGGATTTCTATTAAACCCATATAACAGACAGGCAGGTTCGCAACCCTCCCACTACGTCGAAGTTCTTTCAACACTTAAGGTGAACATGACCCACTAGATAAACTAACTTCATAACTCTTGTTGAGGTGTTAGGTTCTTCAACAACTATTGTTGAAGGTTCAATAGTTTCCTTGGAATGTTCATTCAATACAATCTTACTGCAAGGCTTATGCTTCTTTATGTGGTCCTCTTCTAAAAATGAAGCATTTGTCGACACAAACACTTTATTTTCTTTAGGATCTTAGAAGTAACCACATCTTGTTTCTTTAGGATAGCCTACAAATAGGCACAATTTTGAACGAGGTTCTAAGTTCTTAAGATTTACCTCAAGCACATATGCTGGGCAACCCCAAATTCTGAAATGGCGTAAACTACCTTTACGGCCATTCCATAACTCTAAAGGTGATCTCGTGACACTCTTGGATGGAACACAGTTCAAAATATAAGTTGCAGCATGTACTGCATATCCCTAAAATGAGTCAGGCAAGAAGCATAACTCATCATAGACCGAACCATGTCCAACAAGGTTCGATTTCTGCTTTAACATTCATTGGACCACAGAGGTCTGAGGTTTACTGAGGTTTACTTGGTGCTGAGAGTTGGGATAAAATTCCATGTTCAATCAAATAGTTCTGGAATGTAAGATCCAAAAACTCTATACATCAATCAAATTGAAATGTTTTAATTGTTTTATTTAATACATTTCAACTTCAGCCTTAAACTTTTTGAACTTTTCAAAAGCTTCAGACTTCTATTTCATTAAATAAATATACTCATATCTTGAATACTCATCAGTAAAAGTAATGAAATATTCAAACCCTCCTCTTGCTTTAACATTCATTGGACCACAGAGGTCTGAATGTACAAACTCTAACTATCACTTTCCCATACCCGGAGTAGTACTCTATAAAGTCGTTGTTGTTGCCCATTGCTTTCTAGTATACTACAATCTTTCTTTCTTTATTCACACTCTCAAAAATGCTTTCGAAAACCTTTTTCTGCAAACCCGTTTTCTAAAACTGTTTTCTCTAAAACGGGGGTAGAGGTTGCGATAGGCACTTGGTGTGCCACTGGCGGTCCATGTTTGAGTTAGCTGACTTGTTCATGAGCGGAAACAAGTGTCGCACAATCGCTATGAGAAGCTTCTGAAAGAGCGATTGTGATAGAGGGTTCTGACCTTTTCTAATAAAAGATCTTTTAGTCATTTTGCCTTCAAGGTATGACTCATACAGGTAAATAAATTTCTTCTAACTCGCTTAGAAGTCCATTCTTAACCAATCTCTCAATCCTATTAAGACTGATGTGTCCTAACCTTAGGTGTCAAAGACGGGCATTTTCTTTATGAGAAAATTTAAGTCTTATATTCTGAGTTATCGTAGTTTTAAACATTTCAGTGTTCATGAGGGCTTTAGTTACTAACGATCTTAATACATATAAATTATTTTCCAGCTTAGCAGAAAAAATATTGATACCATTTTTGTAAATAAACAATTTATTTACATCAAAGAAAATAGTATAATTGTGTTCCAATAAACATTTTACAAAAATTGAGTTCCTCTTTAATTCAGGAACAACAAATACATTTTCCAACAACATATATCTATTCTGCAAAGTAAGTCGAAGTCCTCCCACTGTCACAGTTGAGACGACGTGCCCAGTTCCAACACGCATCGTCATCTCCCCAACTTTCAGTTGCCACCTGGAACTAATTCCTTGAAATGAAGAACAAACATGGTTAATGGCGCCAAAATCAATTATCCAGATTGAATCGTCATTCTCTACTCAAGTCTCCTATACTAGTAAATCACATTTAAATTGTTTGGCCTTCTTTTTTTCTGCTAAGTACTTGGGACAGTTCATCTTCTAATGTCCCTCATGCTTGCAATGGAAACATATTCCTTTTGCAACCTTGGCCTTCTTGCCCTTCTGGGCAGCAGCTGGTGGGTTAGCTTTCCTCTTTCCATCTTTCTTCTTCTTCCAAATTTTGGTACCGGAAGAAGAAGGTACAACCTTAGTCCCAGATGTGGAACCTCTGTACAACTTCTTAAAGGACGAGGCAATATTTTCCTCTCCCTTTTGTTCCTTGCTTTTCATCAAGGACTAGAAAATTTGTAGCTCAATGAGCAAGGTGGTCAAATTGTAGTCAATTCTCTTCATAACACCATTGTTACAAAACTGTAGGAAACTTTTAGGCAAAAATTCCAAGATGAAGCTAATCTAACTGACCTCATCGATGACAGACCCATTCATCTCCACCACGTTGAAATGGGCCATCATGTTGAGAACTTGTTCTCTAACAAATGCCCCCTCTTGCATACGAGCATTGAAGATGTGTTTTAGAGCGTCATGCCTGAGTTGTGCAGATGGTTGTCCGAATATCACCCGCAGGGACGACATGATCTCACGGACAGTGATCATGGGCTCATGTTTTTTGGCCAAGACTTCAAAAAGGCTTGCCAAGATATAGGCTCGGGCCTTTTCATTTGTTCGTGTTCAACACTCATATGCTTCCCAAACGTTTCAAGGAGCATTTTGAGCAGGACCAGGAGAACAATCCTCAATAAGGACAAATCTTAGGTCATCGATGATTATTATTGTGTTGATTGTGTTCTTCCATGTTGCATAATTTTCACCAGTAAGTTTGTCGGCAGCAAGTAAATTTAGCGTCGTGGAAGTCATAATGAAATTTGCTAAAACATACAATTTATTTAAATTAGTATTCAATCATTATCCATTTGGGAAAAAAAACCAATCAAATTTAGAAAAATAATATAATGCGCCCTACGTGACATCTATTTTGCAATGATGTTTAAGTGAGGCAGAGTAAAAACCACCATAGGGCGATCAGTTACCACTTCTCTGAAATGAGACTATCTTAAATAATTTACAGAACAATTCCTTGTTACTGTAAATATCAGTCACCATTGTTAAGTCTAGAAACTATTAACTCACTTAACATTTTCTTGTAAGTGGAACCCCTCATTTTAGATTCTAGAGTTCCGCCCCAATGAGCCAACCATAGGGGAAAACCAATTGAGTTAAGAACTAAAGAAATCATATCCATTTCTAGAGTTTGAGTAAAAAGTCAGGTAAATGCCATTTGTAGGGGGACACAAGCAAAGGTGCCTCGAGGTCGAGCATGAAAATTTACTACAAACTAATGAGATAGACCGAAGGAAGTGTTGATACACATCCCGCTCCCATTACTATAAACACTCTCTCCATTCACCTTGGTATTGACCTATACAAACACCACCCATAGAGTGACATAAGCAAAGGTGCCTCGAGGCTGAGTATAGATCTCACGATGTGAACTTATAGGGAGAAACGTGAGAAAGGAAAAATGAAGTATCATATATTCATTTTCCTCCCACTGAGTGTTTTACCTATGGTTCTTTAAATTAGAAAAATAAGGCTAATTATTTTTACTAAGTGATTGTTTAAATTTTCCCAAAAGTAATACTTACTTTGGATAGTTAAACAACTTTGATTAATGTTTATTAAACACTTTAATAAACTTTAGTCAACAATTGCATGCTTGTAGAAAATCTATCTAATTCACTTTTCCAGATAAATTCCCAGCATGGGGATTCATCTGATTTGATTTTCTGATTTTTCTCCCTATAAGTTAACACGACCACACCGTTCAAGCCCTGGAATCAGCCCTTAAGGGAGCTATCTATCTACTTACCCCTACTTCGGGCAAGGAGTGAATTCTATCTTGTGTAGCTGAGTTCCCAGCTCCCAAATCAGATGAATCTCCAAAATGGTAGTTTTGAATCAACGTCTGGCCACTCGCACTCATACAAATCAAA
This sequence comes from Benincasa hispida, assembly GCF_009727055.1. Lineage (NCBI taxonomy): Eukaryota > Viridiplantae > Streptophyta > Magnoliopsida > Cucurbitales > Cucurbitaceae > Benincasa > Benincasa hispida. The sequence continues at coordinate 82,100,652 of NC_052359.1, forward strand.
GGACTGCCCTCAATGAAAGCAGTTCCCAACTCACTCAGGATTGAGGTCGTGTTACCTTTGGTCATCCTAGTGAAGTGAAGTCTCTATCATGAATGGTGTTATATAACGAGACATTAATACTTCGTGGTCAGGTCTTATATAAACTCTTTGTATAGGACGCCCCCGCTCACATGTCCCCCAACACGAATGATCAGGATCATATCAAACTGTGACAGCACAACACTTGTGACCATTCCATTGAAAGCGGGCCAATCCATTAGCGTACCAGGATTAAGGTTCCCTCCTATATCCATTATACTACAGACCATTTTGGTATCACTCAAGGGACATGATCCACTTGTATGTCACCACAATTATATACTTGAGTTACATACAGATAACCAGATATTTCTAAATTTATTGATTGTGTGGTAAAGCAAATAAAATTATGCACTGAGCAAAAAAACAAGATATAAAGTAAATTATCATATATTATTACCAACACAAGCGTTTACATACAAACTATTTAACAAACTACAAGGATACAAGACTTTTAGGCATACACCCCAAACTCACACATATAAATATAGTGTAGTGTTCCACTTGGTATATAACCAATCAATGAATCGATGACCCTTCAATAAAATTCTGGTAAGTACAGTTACGGCAAAACTTACCGTTTTAACCCATGTAATATACTCTAACTCTTTAGTACCATTGATCCTCTTATGAACAAATAAATCATAGTCCACTATGACCAAACCCCTCTCAGCCAGGAGAGGTGTGGCGTCCTCATTGTTCAACGCCCCCAGAATCAAGCCCTACAAAGGAGCAAATTTATCTACTTTTTCCCCGACGTTGTGAGAAGAAGTGAAATTTCGTCTTGTATAGTGTGTTCTCAACACTCCCCAATTAGAAGCAATCCTAAAATGATAGGGCCTGTTAAGTCGGCGATTTGGCCACTGTCACCCATACAAAAATCAAAGAACCGCCTCCATATGGCAAGACTTTCACAACTCACTCAAATACTTCAGGTCAGGTCACCTCATGGCATGCCTGGTGAAATGTAAGTCCTATTATAAACACCGGTTATTAATGAGACTAGTCATTTATGGTCCAATTTTATATGAAACTCCTTTGTATATGAAATTTCTCGACTTGATGGAGTCTGGCATGCAATTAAATGGAAGCAATTCCGAATCATTAAGCAATCCTAATTAAAGTTAATCTTGAGTAATCAAACATGCAAGATTCATTAAGGTTTCGGGGAGCGGAGGGTGGGAGGTAGAACATACCTTTGAAGAAGCCATATTCAAATCTTCTCCACTCCAACTTGAATCTTCATCTAACTAGATAGATCACCACTTGATCTTACCTACTATTCTATTAGACCTATTGGTTTGTTGGAACCAAAATGAGCTTGAATTTAGTGGGAAAAAATGGAGAAATTTTCTAGTTTTTTACAAAAACGTGAAGAACCGTTCTTCATCTCTTTTTTCAGGAAAAAAAAAACTATATCCCAAATCATAGAAAGTATGAGTTATTTTTGTTCAATTCTCCATGCAACCCAATTTCACTTCAAATTGACACCACCTCAAAGGCATAAAGAAAGTGGAAAACCTTGGTGTTCAAAGTGAGAATTCTCCACTAAATGTGAAATTGAATTCAAAATTCAATTTAATTTTGTCCTTTTGAATTAGTTAAGAACATTCTCTCTTGAAATGACCTGTTTGCCATCCGCTGTAACACCATCTTCAATGATGCTTCCCACAAGTCGTACACACTGGTTTCTTTGCTGAATTAGTTGTAAACTCTCCAGGTTAACCTAAATGGCCACCCCAGCAGACTCTGCTGGATAACTAGACCTTCTTTGTTCGTCTTTGCATACATCCCACTATATTTCCCCTAGAAGTAGACTGACCACTGAATGGGGCATAAAATTTCCCTTACTAGATACTCCTGACACAAATCTCCTATTCGAACATTCACGTGGTCCACTTGATAGTTGAGCAGCTCGTCCACTTCACCTTTTTTTCTTGCTTTTCCTATGCTAAGCTCTTCTCTATTCTCATAGTAGTCTCCACTAGCTTGGAAAAAATCGTCCAGTCAGTAGTAGAGATCACAGAAGTATGAATCTCTAGGAATCTCTTTCCACAATCCTTCTTTAAATTTCTTACAATGATTAGTCTCTTCTACAATAATGGTGTTATAACCCTTTGATAGTTTGGTATACTTTTTCTCATACCCGGTCACTATCCTTGAACCTTGGACCATTCTCAGAAACTCATTTTGCTTGGCTTCACAGAAAGATTTGGGATAATAGTTATCCTAAAATGTCTTCCTGAAGTCCTTCTAATTCATTGCACATGTGTCTTCTCTTCTAGTTTTCAAGATTCTCCATCAGTCTTCTACCCAATTCTAGAATAGGAATGCCGCTAGTTTAACTTTTCGATACTTAGGGCATCGCATAACCTTGAAACATTTCTCTATCAGATTCAGCCAAGCCTCAACATCTTTTGGGTCTGTAGTACCCTCAAATATAGAGGCACCTAGTGCCTTAAGCCTCTCAATACCATATTTCTTCTCTAGATCCTCCTATACGGACCTACAGTAATAGATAACCTCTGAGCTATCCTATTGAAAATCTACTATTCAATTCTCTATTTCTTCTCTGGATTCGACTTTCCAGTTTCTTAAGTTTGCCATTATCTTCTTCACCAAAATCAACAATGTCAAGGGCCACATTGTTCTTCTTCAATTTCCTTCCTATCATCTACAGTAACTTTTTCTCATGTTTGACAGGACTGTACATCATAAATTTAGTGATAAATTATATTGAAGCCTTTTTTTCAAAAGTTAAAAGTGGAGTATCAAAGTTCATCTTAGCTAGGATCTTAGTTTCTCCAAACCTTCATAAGCCAGTTTAAGAAGGGAAATAACGCCACGTACTTAAAGTCTTCCTTCGAATATTTCCCTTCTTGAAGGCCACAGAAAATATGCAATTGAATTTAGATTGCCCGACAGTGACTAAACTCCTCTTTAAACCCTATACTCCCCACTACTGGTTCTTAGTAGCATTCTAAGTCCCATTTTCCAGGCTGCAGTCTACCATGTTGGGCTGTAATTCCTATAATATATCATAATATTAATATATTACAGAATATGCATGCTTCTAGCTAATATGCATGACCGTAGATTCCCAACATCTTTGCTCTGGAACAAACTTGTCACACCCCCTCCCGGATTACCCTCTTAACCTAGGAAGGGATATGAAGATAGCAAATATCAATCTTTTATGACATCTACTGCCCACCTATTTCCTATTAGACCTGTTTACTTGTTTGACCTGATAAGTATAAATATGTTTATAACATGCATTCATTTCATTCTTCAAGCCCTTAGGCAACTAAAAACTTTTACAAATGTGGGTCCAACATATAAGAATATTTACAGATTTCTAAGTACATCCAGAAAGTTTCTCAAAACCCTAACTAATATATACAATACATTGTGACAAACAAGATATATAATTAATACTTAGAAGACTTTAATCTATCTTACGAATGAGGATGTGGCAAATCTTTTTGTTGTAGGCTAGGCACCGAGAACTTGTTTCTACTTGGGGAAGAAAACATTTTAAAAACATTAGTGACTAGTTAAGTATAAACATACTTGGAAGAAATAATCGAGATTGGAATCAAAACATGCTTTCAAACCTCAAGTGTATAAAATATCCAAGGAACATTTCCATAACTTATAGAGATATTAAGAAAATTTCAGATCTAGAAAACATGTTTAAATCTCATTACTCATAAATAGTTCATGAACTTGGGATCAATGCCTTAGTTGAGGTAGAGCAAGCTCAATACACTCGAAGTCGATAACCTTAGTTGGTGTAGAGTAATCTCAATACAATTAGCGTTGATAACTCTCATACATGCAGGTAGAAATGCCCCCAAAAGATTAAGCACCCCTGCATATAGCCCAAAGCCTATGTGTGTGTCAAGGTCAGTCTCAAAGACCTATATTATATCCATCCAATAGACTTCCTGAATACCTTCATCTCCTTTAGTATCGGGAGCCTTTAAATTAGGGTAAATGATTCAAGAGTTCATAAAATTGTACTTTAACATCAGAATACTATAAACATATCATAGGCATCAAAGTATGAATAATAAATAGATTCCCTTAGAACATATTGATTCAAATCATACTAGTATAATGCAAGTCTCATAAATATGCAAGCCACCTAATTAAAAGATAGTTGAGATGCTCTTTACCTACTAGCATCCCTCTTGGCCACACATTCCCTTCTTCATTGCCTCATGCTCAACCACACCAACGCATCACTACAAGAAAAAGTTCTCCTGACGCCTAAATAGAGCGTTGGGAGTTAGGTCGTCGGGAGAGACCGTCTCTCCCGACGAAGTAAAAGATCGTCGTGAGTTCCTTCACCATAAAGGTTCGTCGGGAGTTCGCTGGGGAACTCCTAACACCGGGTGTTGACCGTCAGGCGACGTCGGGAGAAGGGTCTGGTTTAAACCAAACCTTATTCTTCCTCACTCCCCCATTTTTTTCTCCCCACCATCGCCGCCGCCCCTATTTTCTTCCTCTCCCTTTCAAAATTTTTCCTCTTTCTCCCATTTTCCTCATTTTGTCTTCACCATTCTTCCTCCCTCTCCCCATTTTCCCATCATTTTACACTTTAACTCCCATTTTCTTCATTTTTCCCATCCAACTTTTCTTCCATTTTTTCCATCAAACTTTTCTTCCATTTCTCCTTTTTTCTTCCATCCTTTTACACTTTCCCCCCATAAAATTTTTCTTCCATTTCTCCCTTTTCTTTCATCAATTTTTGCTGTGGTCGCCGCTGCTGCAATCAACTACCCGTCGCCATCATCGTCTCCTTGTCGGTAATTTTCTCATTTTATTTTATCTTGTATATTTATTTAAATCATATGTGAAATGACCATTAAAATGTGTTAAATATTGTATTCGCTTTTGTTAATTTTCTGAAATTGTTGTACAAATCATGCCCATCAATATTATGCCCATTAAAATCTTATCTGAAATTTTTTTGTACAAATCATGCCCATTAATATCTTGTCAATTTTGCAGAATATATTTGTTTTACAATTCTCTGAAATTATTGAGAGTAATTTTATAACGAACATGTCATATGATGTTGGTTATTTGGAGCGTAAGCATGCATGATTTAACATTTTGAAGATGTTGAATAAATGAAAGACCTATATTAATCTAAAAAATATAAAATAAATCTTTAAACCTCCAATTTGGTACTTAACACATTTAATATTTTAAAAAAGTTTAAAGAATCTACTAGACATAAAACTAAATTTTGTGTCTAATAGAAAATTGAACTTTAAATTTTGTGTCCAATAGGCTTGTAAATTTTAGAAAATGTTCAATAGATGAAAGGCCTATATTAGACACAAAATTGAAAGCCTGGAGACGTACTAAATAAAACATTTGAAAATTGTTAAGACAATTTAAGCGGTCTAGGGACCTATGTGTTTATTTTGCCTTAAGCAATGAAAATTATAGAACTCAATGCTTAATAATACTTTGTACTTTGTCCTCTAATCCAGGTTATTGTTTTGGATTACAAGTTGGTTAGAAAATATTTATTTTTAAGGATGAATAAAGAATGGATTAAACTAAGGAATAAATTATAGAGTATAGAGAAGGAATATCACAGTTCTTAGATATGGCAAGGTTTCATGTTAATGATTTCGGACAAATAAGATGTCCATGCAAGAATTGTATGAATTCAATTTGGGAAAAGATAGATATTGAGGAACAAAATCTATTAACATATGGAATATCTCCCTCATATTGTGAATGGGTATATCATGGAGAGCCAGTAAACTTATCTAGAAGTCATACAAGTCATTCAATACAGGATGTTGAAGTAGATAGTATAGAGAGTAATGCTGTCGAAGAAAATGAGATGTTGAATATTATAAACGATTTACAAGTTCCAATTGAAAACAAAAATACAAATGAAGGAAGGATTGAAAATAATGAAATGTCCTTTAATGGTCAAGAAAGAGATACCACGAACTTATTCGAGGATTTAGTGACCGAAGCACGTAATGAATTATACCCTGGGTGTTCGCAATTTTCGTCTTTAAACTTTTTAGTGAAGTTGATGCATATCAAAGTTCTGAACGGCTGGAGTAACAAATCGTTTGAAATGTTGCTGGAATTGTTTAAAGCAGCGTTTCCAGCTGGCACCTCTATACCTACTTCCTTTTATGAAGCCAAACGAAAATTGCGTGATTTAGGCTTAGGTTATGAGTCTACTCATGCGTGCAAATATGATTGTGTAATGTATTGGAAAGAGTTTGCAGATTTGCAACAATACCCTATTTGTGGTTAGTCTCGGTACAAAGTTAATGATGGCAAGGGTAAAAAAATACCACATAAGGTATTGCGTCATTTTCTATTGATACCAAGATTAAAACGATTTTTGCATCAAAAGAAGGCGCTTCTTACATGAGATGGCATAAAGATAAGCGAGTTGAAACGGATGATGTATTGCGACATCCAGCTAATGTAGAGGGGTGGAAACATTTTGATCGTGAATTCCCTCATTTCGCTTTAGATCCTCGAAATGTTCGTTTGGGATTAGCTTCAGATGGCTTCAATTCATTTGGACATATGAGCACTTCTTATAGTATGTGGCCTGTGGTGATAATTCCTTATAATTTGCCCCCTTGGAAATGCATGAAGGAAATAAACTTCTTCATGTCTTTGCTCATACCTGGTCCAAAATCTCCTGGAAAGGAAATTGGTGTTTACTTTCAACCGTTGATTGAAAAGTTGAAAGAGTTGTGGACAATTGGTGTGCGAACTTATGATTTTATTGCTGGTGAGTTTGTGGACAATTGGTGTGCGAACTTATGATTTTGTTGCTGGTGAGTTTGTGGACAATTGGTGTGCGAACTTATGATTTTGTTACTGGTAAGTTTTTTCAACTATATGCTACCTTATTATGGACGATTAATGACTTCCCTGCGTACGGTGACTTATCTGGGTGGAGTACAAAAGGTTATCAAGCATGTCCAATATGCAAAGAAGATAACTTGTCCTTCGGGATAAGAGGAAAAATATTATGGGAC